>NW_027447528.1:0-29759 GCF_038048845.1 Mixophyes fleayi | reverse complement strand
TTGAAACACTGTGATCAGTGTGACCCACGCTGTCATACTATTATCTGCTGTCCTGTCCCTTCTATGGTCTGTAGTTCTCACACCACTTCTTCCCTGTGGCCTCTCTCTCTGCCACCAGTCCTCGGCAGCAGTGATTCCAACCATTGGTGCTGCAGTGACAGAGCGGCACATCTCTGCTCAAATAAGTGCTGTTATGGTGTGTAAATTTATTAACAATTGTCAGAGTGAAGTTCAAGCGTTGTGTGCATGGTGACTGACAGAATGGATAGCAGACAGAATTTAACCTGTGTCTCACTTATCACAAATCAGTTGTAACATGTATTCTTACTGAATCTATGAACATTACTTAGTAAAAATTGGAGTCCTTTCATGCCAGCCAAATAAAAAAAAAATTCCAACGACAAAGGCAAAGAAGTTTTGCTTAAAATGCATGTGCTTAGCACACACTAACTTTTTTATAGCTAGGCAGGATATTACTTTGGGTCTATTAGAGATAAACATAAAATAAAGAAAATAATGCAGTCCACAAACAGGTAAAAATTTAATTTAAGATGAATAGGGGTGGAGTGAACAAAGGATTTTGAAAACAGCAAAATGTAATAATCAAAGTTTAGCATCACAAATTCTGCATGAGTGTTATTATATAGTGTATAGCATTAAATTAAGTAGTCTGTTCTCTGCTGTTTCCATATCTGTTTAAAGGTCTGTTTGTGACAGGAGAAGATAAGTAGCAGCAGCCACAGGATGCTAACCGATGTCCCTTCAACCCCGCATGTACCACGGATGTTTTTTAGGGAGGGAAAGGGGGCCAGGGTGGCACCAGGATTCAAAGAATATGCCCGCAGGGGATGTTGCACACTCCAACGTCCAATGACCCCTGGTAGCATGATCACGTCCCATTCTCTTTCATGGCTGAACACCCATGCTGTCCCAATTCCAAACATGTAAAAGTTTTAAGGTATGCATGTGAGGGATGTTGCAGAAGCGGAACAACTGCACCATAGGGTGGAAAGAAGAACAACAAGGGTCATGTTAGAAGGTACCAAAGCAGCTATCGTCATTTTAGGAGAAGCGGGACTTTGTCTAGCATAAATAGTCCTGTGGCTGCTGGGGGAGGTGGAACACTATTCAATAGGGAGCAGAGGTAATTCTGGAATTTAGCACTATAAAACTGCTTAATACCACTGACATAGAATTTACATTTTTTCTCAGCTAACTATGCAGCATGCCAGGACTCACTCATGTTTACAGTTCATAAACATTTAAAGGAGGACAAGAAAAAAAAAAATAGGTGGGGAGAGGACCTTTCACCCAACATACCTAATAGTTATGAGAAGAGTAAAGAGAAGTAAAGAGAAAGGTGTGTAAAAGTAATATAAAGTCTTCTATTGTCAAATGACATTGACATTTCCACAAATGTTTTGCACCACAACATGCAAAGTACCTTGCAATGCATTTTTTGTGAATATACAGTAAATACTTTACAAAGCCACTTAGCGCTTATTAGTAAAGTTGTAACATTTGCACAAAAGCCAAAAGAAATAAACCAACAGCTTCAATCTAAAAGAAATAGCAAAACTTGTTAATCATAAATAAAAATTTTAAGATTAATACACAGGATATTGCACAACAATAACACATTCAAATTAGACAATACTAAATACTACAGATAATGAAATGCTTTGCCATAATAAACCATAACTTAGCTGCCTTACCCAAAACAAGAAAGCAAGGACTCCTATGCACATTCGCGCTGTCTTATCTGCATAACGCCCCATGGTAAAATGCAAGATAGAAATCCCTGTTTCTTGGTTTAAATTGATTGTCACGCCCTTTAAACTCACATAATCTTCTGTGACTTCAAGGCATAACAATTTAAAGGGGCACAGGAAAGACAGCTATGTCAAAAACAAGAAAGGAGGAAAGGAAGTAATTTAATTGGAAAACACTATAATGTATAAAGCTAAAATCTGACTTTTATTACCAAATGATTAAAAATACCAATTCATAACCAGAACATAGTTTCAAGACTGCAAAATATAAAATATAGTAAAATAGTGCCAGTGATTATAAAATTAAAGAAATAAGTGATTAAGATTAGTTCTGTGGTTGTGAGGTTTTAACAATCACATTTAGTATGTTATTATTTCTCCTCAATTGCACCTTTAGGAAGCTTGTAATCTCACATTTATTTATTTTATCAATATTTTCTTATTCACAAATAATAATTATGGCTCAGTTTTTATCCAGGTAGGTTATTCCTTTGTGTATTAATTACTTATCTATTATATATCACTGGATAACCAGCAGTAAACTTTGGACACAATATCATTCATTCATAACAGCTGAATTTATTGTAATCAATTAAACTTACTGGGGCTGGGAATGCTATAATATCTCCTAGCTGCAAAGTCCCTACATAAGATCCATTTCTCTCCCTAAAGCATAAAAGTTCTATATACTTAAGGTGCATTGATGTCTCTCATATTGTTCAGACCCTCTCACAAACCACTGACATACATTTCACTTTTTCAAGGCATCCAAGGAGTGTCAAGATCTCCGTTTTCTATCCTATCACAGCCAATTACAACATTCCATGTAAAACACCCCATCTGGGATCAATCAGTGAGAGGGTGTTTCTCTCACGTGCTCCCACTCTAACTCATTGTATCAGGGAAATAGAGTTCCAAAATATAATTTATTTTTTATGTGACAGGCAGCATGTAACAACAGAAAACATCATGATTCCCACATGACAAACAGTGTATAACAATAACAATATGCTACCAATTTCATAAGCATAGTACACTCTTTGATCATCATCTCACATACTGCTAATCACAACTTTGCAGGGCACAGTTATTTCCTCTTTATAAATATAGGTGCTAGTTCAGGTTTGATGTATCTCTATTTGCTTTCGCAATTTTCTTACTCAGCAAAAAAGTCAAAAATTTTTAAGTATTTATCATTTCATTGTTTTTCCACTAAGTTTATTAATCCTTACTTAATTCTGACCATCATACAAAATAAGTTCCATGTTTATCCTCCAAATAGTATGGTTTCCCATAACTTTTAATATGTTTCATCAGAAAAGATTTTCGAGATGCCCACCCATTATCTAAGTTTCATGTGCCCAATATAATAAATGATCTTATCACATTACACACTTTCCCTTTTAGCTCCAAAAGTCACTCTGATCATATTGACATTTACACAGGTAAATGAAGCCTAAGGGGATTTGAACTTGAACCATACACACATGCTGTACTGACATCAGTCTGCTATTAGTGTTACAAGCCACTCGTTGCTTTCAACAGGGTTGTGAGAAATAACATTCATACATTAATATCTATTGATCTCATTATTATCTTCCCCTGTTGAATCAACGTTCTAATCCTCAACTCACAACAGAAAATGTACTAAAACCAAATGCAAAAGTGATAATTGTGAAATAATTATTGTTTATTAATTTAATTTCTTTATTTTTATTTCTATGTATTTTATTTTGTTTTTTAGATTTTGTTTTTTGATTAGTAAGATATGTGCATTATAATAATATATATTTGTCATTTTTTGCAGAAACAATAAGATCTCATTTTTATAAAAATCATATTTGAAGTGACTAAGGTGTCCTATCACATTAATTTTTCTTAAGTGTCTCAGTGTGTCTAAAAATATTAGCGTTAAAACGGTAATTACTCGCTAAATTTCATCTCGCAGCTCCCTGAGCTGCGAGATGAAATTCAGCGAGTAAACTACCGTATTAACAGTATTTACGCGCATATTACCGTATAAACTGTAATATTTTTCGAGCGCTCGTTTTTTTTTGTTTTAGCGCGTTAAAAGCAACAATTGAATACCCCCCTAAAAGTTGAACAATGTGTCAATTTGAAAATTTTTAATAAAATTGCACAAAATACCAACAGAATGTTATCAAATGATTACTATGGCCTATGGGAATGACTGCCTGTCTCGTGCGCGTGTGTTTGAGTGGCACAAAAGATTTAGCGAGGGACATGAGAATGTCGAAGATGATGAACGCCCTGGACGACCATGCTTCAAGAACCGTAGAAAAAATCAGTCAGATTGTTCGAAAAGTCTGCCGACTCAGTGTTCGAATGATAGCTGAGTCCGTGAACATTGACAAAGACACTGTATGGAAAATATTGCGTGAGGATCTTAACATGAGATTTTCCGAGATCCACTTTATCATTCCGTAGTAATCTATTTGGATGACATCCTTATCTTTTCTGCTGACCTAAGAACTCACTGTGAACATGTTTCTATTGTCTTGAGACGATTTTTACAGAATCAATTATTCTGAAAATTAGAAAAATGTATTTTCAAATCCAGTCAACTTTCATTTCCTGGGCTATATTGTTTCCGGCTCCGGACTCCAAATGGATCCAGAGAAACTCAAGGCTATCCTGGATTGGCCCCAGCCTCATGGTCTAAAGGCAACTCAAAGATTTTTAGGTTTTACCAATTATTATAGACAGTTTATCCAGGGATCCTCTTCTCTAGTGGCCCCTATCACAGCTTTGACCAAGCGGTCTGCTAACTCCAAGGTTTGGCCACGCGAAGCATTGGAAGCCTTCCTTCAGCTTAAAAAGGCCTTCACTTCTGCCCCTGTTCTACGACAACCAGATACTTCCCGGCCTTTCATTCTGGAGGTAGATGCCTCTTCTATTGGCGTCGGTGCTGTCTTGTCCCAAAAATCTTCTACTGGAAGACTCTTCCCCACTGGATTCTTCTCCCGGAAACTATCCTCTGTGAAGAGAAATTACGGAATAGGTGTCCGTGAGTTGCTTGCTATGAAACTAGCCTTAGAGGAATGGAGACATCTACTGGAAGGAGCATCCTTTCCTATAACTATCTTCACCGACTACAAGAATCTGTTATGTCTCCAATCTGCCACTTGTTTAAACCCACGACAAGCAAGATGGTCTCTCTTTTTCTCCTGCTTTGATATTCAGATCATGTTTAGATCTGGAGTTAGGAACACCAAGGCAGACGCTCTCTCGCGTTCCTTTGATGCCAACGGATCAGTAAGATCCAGATAAATCAAAACACTTTCTCGATCCTAAATGTTTTCTGGCAACTACACCCACCAGCTAAGCTATTCCCAGGGGGAAAACCTTTGTCCCCCTTCATCTTCGGAACAACCTTCTTAAATGGGAGCATGCCTCATGCTTCGCTGGCCACGCTGGAATTAAGAAGACCCAAGAACTCATCCGCCGCAACTATTGGTGGCCAACCCTACTCTCGGATGTTCAACTATTTGTTTTCTCCTGCACCATCTGTGCACAGAATAAAACTCCTAGACAAAGTCTGTATGGGTTCCTTCACCCCCTTCCTGTTCCTGATCATCCTTGGAGCCATTTGTCTATGGATTTTATTACAGACCTTCCATTATATAAAGGATATTCAGTGGTTTGGGTAGTCACTGACCGTCTCTCCCCGGGCAGCCCACTTTGTACCTCTAAAAGCTCTTCCATCTGCATCTTCCCTAACTCAGCTCTTCATTAAAGAGATCTTTCGGTTGCATGGATGTCCTGATGAGATCGTTTCATACCGTGGTACTCAATTTGTGGCCAAATTCTGGAGAGCCTTCTGTCATCTTTGTGGATTTAAGCTAAACTTCTCATCCGCTTACCACCCTCAGACCAATTGTCTAACGGAGAGAACAAATCAAGAATTGGAGAAAATCCTAAGATGTTATGTATCACCTGCACACGATGATTGGGTCGACTTATTACTTTGAGTCGAATTCGCCCACAACAACCTATATCACAAATCTACTTCAGTGTCACCCTTTTTCACTCTCCAGGGCTTCCATCCACGTCTTCCTCCATTCGCTGATCCCCTACCTTCCTGAGTTCCTGCAGCAGATACCTTGCTTCAAGACTGCTCCTCTTGCTGGGCACGAGTTAAACAAAATCTAGCTGAAGGCTCCCTTCCAGTAAAAAAAAAATTGACAGGAGGAGACGGCTGCACCTCTTCTTAAAATGGGAGATACGGTATGGTTGTCCACGCAAAATCTGCGACTATGAACACCCTCTAGGAAGTTCTCTCCTAGATTCTTCGGTCCATTCAAGATCTTGGAAGTTATCAACACTGTAGCATTCAGACTTGAACTTTCACCTACTTTAAAAATTCTGAATGTATTTCATATCTCCTTACTCAAGTATGTGGTCATCAATAAATGTACCTTTCTTAGGAAAAGACCTGCCCCCACCTCTGTACAAAATCAGGAATTCAAGGTCAAAGAAATTATTAATTCTCACATTTCCAAAGGGATTCTGCAATTGTTAATTGATTGGAAGGGCTACGGCCCAGAAGATCGCTCTTGGATTCCGGCTCGGGATATTCATGCACCATTCCTTTTAAAACGTTTCCACAAGAGATTTACCGATAAGCCGTTTAGGGTGTCCAGAGTCCACCCCTAAAAAGGGGGGGAGTACCGTAATACTCAACGGTCCACGATCATGTAACCCCTGGCGGAGAATTCAAACTCTGCCTGTTCTTCTATATAAATCGCCCTCTAAGCACAAGCCATGTGTCAGAGCAAAAGTTACGTTCCTGACTCCTGGCTCCCTGTCTTCTAGCTCCCTTTGTCCCTCTCTGTGTTCCTCCTGCATCTCCTGAGTTTTTCCTGTGTACCAGACCCGGCTTAACCTGACTATTCTATTTGGATTCTCCTTTGGCGTGACGGACATCTGCTAACGTGTACCAGACCCGGCTCGGCCCTCATTACTCTATTTGGATTTTCCTTTGGCATGACGGACATCTGCTAATGTATATTAGACCCAGCTCAGCCCTCATTACTCTGTTTGGATTTCCCTTTGGCGTGCAAGACATCTTCTACTGTGTACCAGACCCGGCTGTGCATTACCAACCTCTGGAAGAATCCCCGCTGCACATTGGACCTTGCCTCAGGTACCGTTTTCATATTACCTTGCTGCAAGTCTAAGCATTCCTCACGTCTGTAAACTAAGTAGGGGCCGCGACCTGCAGTTTCTCAGCAGCCAAGCCCATCCTGCCTTGCGGGAGTTCTTGGTGAAGACCTGAGAGGCTGTTAGACTCTGTGCCCTGCTGAGCTAGTGCCAATACTGACTGAGGGACTCCCCTGAGCATAACAGGTATTAATTTTATTTGATGGCTTAAGTTGTTATGTTCAGTCCCATTTGGCCTGGGTAGGGGGCACTTGACAGGGGTGCCCTTTGTCCCCTGCGTTATTCATGCTAGCTGTAGAGTTACTTGCTTGCTTGATTCGCACACATCCTGGCATTCACAGTCTCCCCATTTCAGGGACCAAGGATACTATTGCTCTTTACATTGATGACCTGCTTTTGTTTTTGTCAGACGCGGAACATTCACTGACCAACATTGTAGAGGCCGTGGATAATTTTGCACAATTTTTGGGTCTCAACATCAACTTGGATAAATCCAGTATCTATCCAGTGCATGGTATTCTCCCTGTTGAGTTAATTCCCAGTTACTGCCTGCAGTGAACATTGCATTTAAGTACATCTGGGAATCAGGATTTCGCCTGTCTCTGTGGACCTTATTAAACTATGACCCTATCACAGATTTTAAGCTCAAGTCCCAGTCGTGAAAGTGACTTCCTCTTACAATGTTGGGGAAAATGAATTGTTTTAAAATGATAGTGCAACCTAAATATCTTTATGTATTGCAACATTCTCCTAAATCTATCACCAACAGAATATTTCAGTTTTTCATTACATATGTCTCCTCATTTATTTGGAGTGATAAATAGGGCCAGGATTAAATTGAGCACTCTTTACAGATCAAAGCCTCTGGTGGATTTGTTGTTTCCAACCAAATTGTATTATTTGGCAGCACAACTGTCTCATTTAATTGAATGTTTGCGGGCTTCTGTAAAATGTGCTCTGACAGAGTTCCTTGGTGAGCAGACGTGGTCTCCTGCTACTCCAATTCAGGTTCTTCTAGTGGGCAAGAAGGATAAAAAGATTGCTCCTATTGTTCTACAGGCGATTGAGGTTTGGACCGCAGCTCACAATATTTTGGGTGGGCAAGGCTATGATCTTAAAGCTCCACTATGGCATAATGGTAGGATCTATGAGCTGCTTAAATTAACTAAAGATAATATTTGGAATAAACTTGGGGTGTTTGTATTGGGCCATCTTTATTGTAATGGTGCGTTTAAATCCTTTGATGAACTGTGGCAGAAATATGTTTTTCCCAATTCTGCCTTTTACCGATACTTATGGTTGAGACATGCTGCGACTTCTCAGCTTGGTAACTTCCCTCCACAGCTATCTAACTCCCCTATTAAAAGATTATTAATGACTATAAGTAAGAGCAGAGTCATATCTACTCACTATTCTGACCTTTTCATTATGCACCTTATAGCCTATTGTCTCTTAAATCTAAAGGGGAGGACAACTTAGGTCAACTCTCTCATGAGGACTGGAGTCATATCCTTAAAAGTATTCAAGATGCCACATTGTGCACTCTGTTCCAACAAATCCATTTATACTTACTCCATTGGGTGTATCACTCTGCAGCAGGGCCGGACTGGCCATCTGGCACTTCTGGCAAATGCCAGAAGGGCCAATGGCATTGTGGGCCATCGCGCAGCCTCTTAGGACTGGCTGTACAGGGCACACAGTGGATTCCCGGAGGCAGTATTTTTCTTTTCCAGGGAAAATAGTGCTGGGGGGGAGAGGAAGAGGACCCGACAATGTGTGTATGGGGGGGGGGAGAAGAGGACCAGACAATGTGTGTATGGGGGGGTGGGGAGAAGAGGACCAGACAATGTGTGTATGGGGGGGAGAAGAGGTCCAGACAGTGTGTGTATGGGGGGGGGAGAAGAGGTCCAGACAGTGTGTGTATGGGGGGGGGAGAAGAGGACCAGACAATGTGTGTATGGAGGGGGGTAAAAAGAGGACCACACAATGTGTGTATGGGGGGGGGGGGAAGAGGACCACACAATGTGTGTATGGGGGGGAGAAGAGGACCACACAATGTGTGTATGGGGGGGGAGAAGAGGTCCATACAATGTGTGTATGGGGGGGAGAAGAGGACCCGACAATGTGTGTATGGAGGGGGGGAGGAGAAGAGGTCCAGACAATGTGTGTATGGGGGGGTGGGGAGAAGAGGACCAGACAATGTGTGTATGGGGGGGGAGAAGAGGACCAGACAATGTGTGTGAGGAGGGGGGGAGGAGAAGAGGTCCAGACAATGTGTGTATGCGGGGGTGGGGAGAAGAGGACCAGACAATGTGTGTATCGAGGGGGGGAGAAGAGGTCAAGACAATGTGTGTATGGGGAGAGGAAGAGGACCCGACAATGTGTGTATGGGGGGGAGAAGAGGTCCAGACAATGTGTGTATGGGGGGGAGTAGAGGTCCAGACAATGTGTGTATGGGGGGGAGAAGAGGACCAGACAATGTGTGTATGGAGGGGGGGAAAAAGAAGACCACACAATGTGGGTATTGGGGGGGAGAAGAGGTCCACACAATGTGTGTATGGGGGGGGGAGAAGAGGTCCACACAATGTGTGTATGTGGGGGGGAGAAGAGGATTCGACAATGTGTGTATGGGGGGGGGAGAAGAGGACCAGACAATGTGTGTATGGAGGGGGGAAAAAGAGGACCACACAATGTGTGTATGGGGGGGAGAAGAGAACCACACAATGTGTGTATGGAGGGGGGAGGAGAAGAGGTCCAGACAATGTGTGTATGGGGGGGTGGGGAGAAGAGGACCAGACAATGTGTGTATCGAGGGGGGGAGAAGAGGTCAAGACAATGTGTGTATGGGGGAGAGGAAGAGGTCCAGACAATGTGTGTATGGGGGGGGAGTAGAGGTCCAGACAATGTGTGTATGGGGGGGGAGAAGAGGACCAGACAATGTGTGTATGGGGGAGAGGAAGAGGTCCAGACAATGTGTGTATGGGGGGGGGAGTAGAGGTCCAGACAATGTGTGTATGGGGGGGGGGAGAAGAGGACCAGACAATGTGTGTATGGAGGGGGGGAAAAAGAGGACCACACAATGTGAGTATTGGGGGGGGGAGAAGAGGACCAGACAATGTGTGTATGGAGGGGGGTAAAAAGAGGACCACACAATGTGTGTATGGGGGGGAGAAGAGGACCAGACAATGTGTGTATGGAGGGAGGAGGGAAAAGAGGACCACACAATGTGTGTATGATGGGGAGGAGAGGACCACACAATGTGTGTATGGGGGTGGAGAAGAGGTCCATACAATGTGTGTATGGGGGGGGGAGAAGAGGACCCGACAATGTGTGTATGGGGGGGGGGGGAGAAGAGGACCCGACAATGTGTGTATGGAGGGGGGAAAAAGAGGACCACACAATGTGTGTATGGGGGGGAGGAGAAGAGGTCCAGACAATGTGTGTATGGGGGTGGGTGGGGAAAAGAGGACCAGACAATGTGTGTATGGAGGGGGGGAAAGAGGACCACACAATGTGTGTATGGGGGGGGAGAAGAGGACCCGACAATGTGTGTATGGGGGGGGAGAAGAGGTCCAAACAATGTGTGTATGGGGGGGAGAAGAGGTCCAGACAATGTGTGTATGGAGGGGGGGAAAGAGGACCACACAATGTGTGTATGGGGGGTGGGAGAAGAGGACCACACAATGTGTGTATGGGGGGGGGAGAAGAGGACCAGAAAATGTGTGTATGGAGGGGGAAAGAGGACCAAACAATGTGTGTATGGGGGTAGGGAGGAGAAGAGGACCCGACAATGTGTGTATGGGGGAGGAGAGGAGGACCAGACAATGTGTGTATGGGGGGGGGGAGAAGAGGACCAGACAATGTGTGTATGGGGGGGAGAAGAGGACCCGACAATGTGTGTATGGAGAGGGGGAGAAGAGTTCCAGACAATGTGTGTATGGGGGGAGAAGAGGACCAGACAATGTGTGTATGGAGGGGGGGGAAAAGAGGACCACACAATGTGTGTATGGGGGGGGGAGAAGAGGACCAGACAATGTGTGTATGGGGGGGAGAAGAGGACCAGACAATGTGTGTATGGGGGGGGGAGAAGAGTACCCGACAATGTGTGTATGGGGGAGGGGGGAAGAGGGGGGAAGAAGAGGACCAGATAATGTGTGTATGGGGGGGGAAGAGGACCAGACAATGTGTGTATGGGGGGGAGAAGAGGACCTGACAATGTGTGTATGGGGGTGGGGGGAGAAGAGGACCCGACAATGTGTGCATTAGGGGGGGGGAGAAGAGGAACCGACAATGTGTGTATGGGGGGGAAAGAAGAGGACCCGACAATGTGTGCAGGGGGGGAGAGGACCCAAAAATGTTTCCAGGTGTGGGGAATAGGACCAAAAAATGTGTGCAGGGGGGGAGAAGAG
The DNA here is from genome assembly GCF_038048845.1 of Mixophyes fleayi. Lineage (NCBI taxonomy): Eukaryota > Metazoa > Chordata > Amphibia > Anura > Limnodynastidae > Mixophyes > Mixophyes fleayi. The sequence continues at coordinate 18,394 of NW_027447528.1, read as the reverse complement.
GACTCAAAAATGTGTGCAGGGGGGGAGGAGAGGACTCAAAAATGTGTGCAGGGGGGGAGGACCCAAAAAATTTTGCATGTGTGGGGAAAAGGACCCAAAAATGTGTGCAGGGTGGGAACCCAAAAATGTGTGTAGGTATGGGGAAAAGGACCCAAAAATATGCAGGGGGAAAGAGGGGCTTAAAATGTCTACAGGGGGGTGGAAGAGGGACTGAAAATGTCTACAGGGGGGGGAGGGGCTGAAAATGTCTGCGGGGGGGAGAGAGGCTGCAAATGTCTGCAGGGGGAGGAGAGAGGGACTGAAAATGTCTGCAGGGGGGAGAGGGGCTGAAAATGCCTACAGGGTTAATGAAATGTCTTGCGTGGTATTTAAAAAATAGAGCAGCTTTGGGGGGCATGATATCTTTTTTGCGTGGCATTTACATGGCTGCTCTCTGGTCTCATCTATCAATAGAATATTAAATACCGGTGAGATGGGGCTGGTAGAGGTAAATAATTTATTTACCACAAATGTTCAGATATTGGTTATATATGCCTGTACAATGGGGTAGTGTTATCTGTCCATAATGGAGTGGTTTTTTTTTTTAATTAAAGAGCCTAATCATTAACATTTTGCAATATAGTAAAATTTTTGCATTTTCAATACAGGACTCCAAATTTCCAGAAGCCAGCGGGAAGACAACAAAGCAGCAAGAGAGAAGAGCAAGAACAGGTAAGAGAGAACGGCGCAATCAATCTAAATTTGAATGCTGGAGAATATTTCAGAATATTTATATTTAGGAGTATTCCTATACATTGGGAGGGGGGGGGGTCCGGGGTAGGGAGGCGCTCTTGGTGTATTTGCCTATGGTGACCGAAACCCTTAATGAGACCCTAGGTTTTCTGTAGTCGTTTTATGTTTTTGCATACAGTTGGAACAGTATGCTTTTGTAATTCAAGCAAACTGATTTGCACAACAAGGGAATTGATCAGGGTGGGCAGAAGATAAAGCGTGATACACAAGTCTGTGCTGCTGCTTAACATGTTAGACTGCACCAGCAACGCCACTTCAGCGTGCAACAATATCGCGCATGGAGCCCACAGCAGGTGGGCCTGTGTGTTTTAAATGCCAGGGCTGATTTTTAGTCCCAGTCCGGCCTTGCTCTGCAGTTATACATCTGGTGGTGTGCTTCTCTATGCCACAGATAAGATGGCTGACATGATGTTGCCCTGCTGTCTGCTGCTTAATTTGGCCCTAAACCAAAGTATACCCCTAACACCAGCAGTAGACAGTAACAAAGCAGGTGAACTTATTCCATCAGATGATGTGGATAATATAGAGGGGGAGGCAGGTCAGAGACAAAATCATCCATACTTATTTTTCAGGTCAGTATGGTTTTTATGTAAATATAATTGTTTTGTAAATAACAGTAACCTTGTTTTTCAGTTTTATTTATTCTTGTATATTTACATCATCATTATTAACATCATAAGCACAGGACTATTTTGGAAAAACCAATAACCTCATTTTAAGTGTACAGTATGTGTATGTTTTTTTAAATAACCATTTAAGCATCACTGGAAGATAAAAACAATGGGCCTGATTCATCAAGGAACGGATCTGCCATTTTTTGCGGATGTTACGCAATTTGCCACTGCACATGCCCAGAAACGGGAGATAAGAAGGGAAATCCATTATAATCCGTTGCGTAAGCTAAGATTCTCTTAAGTTTAAGTATAATTCCATCGCAACTGCACTTAAGAAGTCTTCTGACCACTTAAGAAAAAGGGGTTGGGAATGGGAGGGGAATGAGCGGAGATCCTAAATAAGTTAAGAATTGTAGGCGTTATTTGTACTGACTTGAGAAGAGTAGGCGTTACCTCCGGATCTGTCGGATAGTTAAGTTGAGTTTTATCTTAACTCCTTGCTGAAACTTAAGGAAGCCCAGGATCATGTTTAAATCCAAGCCAGCTAGCTAAATAACAATAAACTGTTCTAAAAGCATCGTTCGTTTAAAACACTCGCAACTAAATATAATATACATCTTAATACACTTCAATTAAAATAATTTATTATTTTTTGGGAAAATTTATTTTATATTTATATCAAACTAGCAGAATACCCAGCGTTGCCCGGGATTTAAAGAATTTTTATTTACAAAAATCAATCTAAATATTAAACATACATGTAAATATCATGTTAAAATTGGACCAGTAGAAGGTGAAAAGTGAAAATTTCAAACTGTATTTGAACTGTATATGATGGAACGAACCAATAAACAATTGCTTCAAAACAGCTTGATAAACTATATTTCTCGTTTCTTCATTTGGGGCAAATACATACAAATTTCTTGGTGTTCCAACTCTTAAGCACACAACGTAAAATTGTGCATGAGAAAAGCAAGGTGATTCCAAGTTGACTCCAGCTACATTTAAAGATTGTCCTTGGGCCTTATTGATAGACATGGCAAAAGCTAAACGAACTGGAAATTGTAGACGCTTAAATTGAAATGGCATATCAGATGGAATGAGAGGTATGCGTAAAATGAAAGCATTGTCACCTTTTGCACAGCCTGTCAAAATAGTTGCTTCAATGACATGAGAATTGAGCTTTTGGACAACTAAACTTGTACCGTTACAAAGTCTTGGAGGATTTAAATTTCTGAGAAGCATAATGGGTGATCCAATATTCAGTACCAGGTTATGCGGTGGCATTCCGGGAAGTTGTAAAGAGTTTAAAAATTCAGTAGGATAGTGCACAGCCTCATTTTCTTCAACAACGGTATCTATTGATTTGTATAATATGGCTTCTCCAGGCAACTCTTCTTGAATCTTTAAGTTGATGTTGTTTACACAATTATTTTAGTTACTGGATGAAGCGGCATTAAACCATTCCCAATATTTAACAAATGATCAGCAAACTGACCGTCCATTGTGTTGCCATGCAGAGAAACTCTCATATTTGTGGTTAGTCGCAAAGTGCGAACATGCCTCCAAAGATGTGATGATTTAAGGCATGCATTAATTTCATCCGCCATTGTTCCTTTTGGAATGACCGGCAATGTTTGTCGAAAATCTGTAGCCAATACAACAGTGACTCCACCCATTAGTAAATCATTGCCTCTTAAAAATTGAAGTGTTTGATTAAGGGCCTGTAAAGCATTTTTGTGTGACATGGTGCATTCATCCCATACAATGACCTGACATTCCTGCAGAATCTGAGCTTTTTCTGTTCGTTTAGTGATATTGCAGATGGGAGTTTCACTTCGGGCCAGATTAAGCGGTAACTTGAAAGCTGAATGTGCTGTTCTTCCACCAGGGAGCAAAGTTGCAGCAATTCCAGAAGAGGCCACAGCAATAGCTATCTTGGAATGTACTCGAATTTTAGCAAGTAACAACTTGATGAGAAACGTCTTACCTGTTCCTCCGGGTGCATCCAGAAAAAATATATCTCCCCTTTTTTTTGGAACTTCTTCCAAGACATTGTTCCAGACATTCCAGAGTTATGGTCGTTTTGGATGATTTTTAGGTGTTACACCCCCTCGCCACCCCCACCCTTAGGAGTGCTAGGGGTGTCTTGCCCCCACAATATTTGTTGTCAGACTGTAAGTCATATGTGTACCAGGTTTGGTGTAAATTGTTCCAGACATTCCAGAGTTATGGTCATTTTCGATGATTTTTAGGTGTTACTCCCCTCGCCACCCCCACCCTTAGAAGTGCTAGGGGTGTCTTGCCCCCACAATATTTGTTGTCAGACTGTAAGTCATATGTGTACCAGGTTTTGTGTAAATTGTTCTAGTCATTCCAGAGTTATAGTTGTTTTCGATGATTTTTAGGTGTTACCCCCCTCGCCACCCCCACCCTTAGGAGTACTAGGGGTGTCTTGCCCCCACAATATTTGTTGTCAGACTGTAAGTCATATGTGTACCAGGTTTGGTGTAAATTGTTCCAGACATTCCAGAGTTATAGTTGTTTTCAATGATTTTTAGGTGTTACCCCCCTCGCCACCCCCACCCTTAGGAGTGCTAGGGGTGTCTTGCCCCCACAATATTTGTTGTCAGATTGTAAGTCATATGTGTACCAGGTTTGGTGTAAATTGTCACAGTCATTCCAGAGTTATGGTCGTTTTCGATGATGTTTAGGTGTTACCTCCCTCGCCACTCCCACCCTTAGGAGTGTTAGGGGTGTCTTGCCCCCACAATATTTGTTGTCAGACTGTAAGTCATATGTGTACCAGGTTTGGTGTAAATTGTTCCAGACATTCCAGAGTTATGGTTGTTTTCGATGATTTTTAGGTGTTACCCCCCTCGCCACCCCCACCCTTAGGAGTGCTAGGGGTGTCTTGCCCCCACAATATTTGTTGTCAGACTGTAAGTCATATGTGTACCAGGTTTGGTGTAAATTGTTCCAGACATTCCAGAGTTATGGTAGTTTTCGATGATTTTTAGGTGTTACCCCCCTCGCCACCCCCACCCTTAGGAGTGCTAGGGGTGTCTTGCCCCCACAATATTTGTTGTCAGACTGTAAGTCATATGTGTACCAGGTTTGGTGTAAATTGTTCCAGACATTCCAGAGTTATGGTCGTTTTCGATGATTTTTAGGTGTTACCCCCCTCGCCACCCCCACCCTTAGGAGTGCTAGGGGTGTCTTGCCCCCACAATATTTGTTGTCAGACTGTAAGTCATATGTGTACCAGGTTTGGTGTAAATTGTTCCAGACATTCCAGAGTTATGGTCGTTTTCGATGATTTTTAGGTGTTACCCCCCTCGCCACCCCCACCCTTAGGAGTGCTAGTGGTGTCTTGCCCCCACAATATTTGTTGTCAGACTGTAAGTCATATGTGTACCAGGTTTTGTGTAAATTGTTCTAGTCATTCCAGAGTTATAGTTGTTTTCGATGATTTTTAGGTGTTACCCCCCTCGCCACCCCCACCCTTAGGAGTGCTAGGGGTGTCTTGCCCCCACAATATTTGTTGTCAGATTGTAAGTCATATGTGTACCAGGTTTGGTGTAAATTGTCACAGTCATTCCAGAGTTATGGTTGTTTTCAATGATTTTTAGGTGTTACCCCCCTTGCCACCCCCACCCCGTAATAAATTTCAATTTAAAAATTTTTTAGTTGCCTCCGTCATGTTTTAATACACTCGTATGCAAAATTCATGATCTTCGCTTGAAAAATGTGGATTTGTATGGAAAGACAGACAGAAGGACAGAAGGACAGAAGGACAAATTTTCTCTTTTATATATTAGATATTAAACATTGTGTACATTTTTTTAATAGGAACATCTTTTTAATTACAACCACAATTGTAATAAATTGCAATGTAAAGTGGTTGAGGTGTCAACAGTTAGGTGCTGATATTTAGGGATTAGGCTAAACCCGGATCTGCTGGATGAGTCAGTTTACTATAGTACTACTGCTGCTTGGTGTCTTGAGTAAAGCTTTCTGTGTTTTCTATCCCTGTATAGTGCATTTTATTCTGCTATACAGATATGCTCTCTGTAATATGTGGAACAACTATTACACATATTACATTGCATATATATTGTATATCCCAGCTATATATTCTAGTTATCCGTTCTACCTGCCTTAATGTATGTCGGAATGGAGCGCTGAGTGCATTCCCCATCCATTCCGCTGCCGGAATGGAGTGCTGAGTGCATTCCTCATTGATTCCGGCTGTCGGAATGGAGTGCTGAGTGCATTCCCCATCCATTGCAGCTGCTAGAATGGAGTGCTGAGTGCATTCCTCATTGATTCCGGCTGTCGGAATGGAGTGCTGAGTGCATTCCCCATCCATTCCGCTGCCGGAATGGAGTGCTGAGTGCATTCCTCATTGATTCCGGCTGTCGGAATGGAGTGCTGAGTGCATTCCCCATCCATTCCGCTGCCGGAATGGAGTGCTGAGTGCATTCCTCATTGATTCCGGCTGTCGGAATGGAGTGCTGAGTGCATTCCCCATCCATTGCGGCTGCTGGAATGGAGTGCTGAGTGCATTCCCCATCCATTCCAGCTGATGAAATGGGGCTTCGAGTACCCTAACCATCCATTCCGGCTGCTGGAATGGGACTGCCAGTACCTTAGCCATCCATTCTGGCAGCTGGAATAAAATTAAAAATATTTTATATGTAGCTCAAACATTAAACATTGTGTATTTTTTTTTAAAAAGCAACCTCTTTTTTATTACAACAACAATTGTAATAAATCGCAATGTAAAGCAGCTAATGTGCCAACAGTTAATTGCTAGTGTTTGTAACCAAACATCTAACAATACAATAGTAATAATATAAAAAAATAAGTTATGAGAATTAAACGGATGATTTGTGCAAACTTAAACTAAGCGCACTCTTACACCAGTTACATGAATACAAATATGGGAAGGATATTATTGATCCCACAGAGACAATAGCATTAGTGAGGATTCAAATTCAGGTTTCCACTGTTGCAAGGTGGATTGTCTAACCGCTACGCCAATGTGCAAGTGGTGAAAATAAAATGTGAATGAAATAGAATAGACTGAAAAGCTGAGCAACAACTTCTGTCATAACAAGTTTATTTTCTGATAAAATTTTAATTAATGTCAATACTTTGAAATATTATAGACAGAAATCATTGGTACATGCAAAGTTTACATTTTTGGATATGGAAATTCAGTCATGTATACTAATAATAATACAAATTATACTAAAAATACTTGGGCTTCAAATTTATTTTTTTCGTTTCTTTGTTTTTTTTGCCCACTTAGGTTTTTTTTAACTTTCATCTGTGGATTTTTCGTATGTCTTTGCAATCAAGTAATTTTTAACTGCTGCTTCTCTGTATTGTAGCTGCACACAATTTTCAACATGCCATTTAGCCATAATACACAAAATGTAACAGGTATCAAACTCATGAACCCACTGATGAAAAGGGGATTGTTTAACTACTATGCTAACGTGGGAGTGGAAACAGTATATGCATGACATTGACTAGAAGGAAAAGCTGAGCATCACCGTCTCTCATAACAAACAGTTTAATGCCAATAATTTTGATTAGTGTAATAATCATTCAATTATATGATTAATATACAACCTACAATGCTAGGTACATGCACAGTTTAAATTTTGGGAGAAGAAAATTCAAAACACAACGCATGCATTACTACCAACATGAAGGTTGAAGGATAAACACTAAAGTATTACACACACACATTCTCTTGTTCTCCATCTCGAAAAATGTTTCGTAGTAAAATTAATAAACGTGGATGCGGATGTAACGGCTAACAATTCGTAATCATAAATATGCACAATAGCCATATTACACGGCAAAACATATCCTAGCGTACTCTTCTATAAGTGACACAGTGGAGTAGATCCACAGAAACATGGGAATATACAAAGTCAGCACAGATACAGGCATCATCACCATCACCATTTATCATCATCACCATTTATTTATATAGCGCCACTGATTCCGCAGCGCTGTACAGAGAACTCATTCACATCGGTCACTGCCCCATTGGAGTTTACAGTCTAAATTCCCTAACACACACACAGACAGAGAGAGAGAGAGACTATGGTCAATTTTGATAGGAGCCAATTAACTTACCAGTATGTTTTTGGAGTGTGGGAGGAAACCAGAGCACCTGGAGGAAACCCACGCAAACACGGGGGGCAACATACAAACTCTTTCTTCACTTTGCCCTGATTGTTTGCTCATCATCCAAGGAACTCTCTATTCAAGACCACTGTCTTACTTGCTATGTATGGTGCTGCAAATATTTAATAATGTCTATTAATAATAAATCTGACCCTACAATAGTGTCAGCAATCAGTTACAAATAAGTATCTGCTGTTTACTTCACAGCTGTTCTTCCTCTTGTCATACACAACAATCACTCTATAGTCCTTTGGAGCCCATTTAGGTACATGTATACTTGTACTATCTATTGTCGCCATCCTTGCTTATTTTGACATTAGCCACATACAGCCCTTCCCCTTAGCTCAGACTCTATTTTGTGGTTTTGAACTTTCTAGGTATATTTGTGTGTTTAGCATATATGCTCTCTTTTATTGGTCCACGTGTTAGGATATTGTATTGTGCAAGTTCAACATGGTATGAACTTAATTCTATATATTTTTATTAACCTTTCTAAATGTTGTCAAAGTAGGGTCCTTAAATGTTACATTTGTTGCCAACAACACTTCCTAGGTTAGGACATGGTTAAACCACAAAGCCAAAAATAGACTCCAGACGCAATCACCGCTTTGCTTGGAATCGTGGCCACAGATAAATGCAAAACACAAAGTCCACACAATCAAGTCCAATGACTTGGTGTCATACACAAGTTCAGCATCTGTTGGAGTCCTTATCAACATTACCTTTAAATCCGGTTTTGTTCAGCAGTTAAACAATGACACTATTCACCCTTTTCAGTTTTGACCGGGTTCCTAAGCTATTTTTGAACTGCTACACATCAACTATATTGTTTTTTGTCCAGTCATGCAATGTTCCGTTCCAGCCACACACATATACACACTTCTAAGCATACTAAATTGTGGGTGAAGACACAGATTGTGATCTTGCACACAACTGTCATATATGTAACTTGTTTATTTCAGATAAAATTTTGGGGACAAGCAGTTTTGATCTAAACTCAAAAGTTCATATCGGATCTGGGTGTCCGAATGTAACATTGATTTACAATAGCATTCAAATTGCAAATGGTCCCGGAAAGAAACAAACATTAGACTTAAGCCAGAATCAGGATGGGAATATTTGCAAGTAGTAGTGGGCAGCACAATGGAGTAGTGGTTAACACTTCTGCCTTACAGCACTGGGGTTATGAGTTCAATTCCTAACCATGGCCTTATCTGTGAGAAGTTTGTATGTTCTCCCCGTGTTTGTGTGGGTTTCCTCCAGGTGCTCCGGTTTCCTCCCAAACTCCAAAAAAACAAACTGGTAGATTAATTGGCTGCTAACAAATTGACCCTAGTGTGTGTGTGTGTGTGTGTGTGTGTGTGTGTGTGTGTTAGGGAATTTAAACTGTAAGCCCAAATGGGACAGGGACTGATGTGAGTGAGTTCTCTGTACAGCACTGTGGAATTAGTGGCGCTATATAAATAAATGGTAATGATGAAGTAGGATCTGTAGTGTGTGTGTGTAATTAATAGGTTGGGCCACTTTTTGCACTTTTAGTAAGACCAATGCCTGCTTCCACATGTAAGGTATCACAAGTACTTGCGAAGTGTTAGACATAATACCACTATGAGGCAACAATTTAATTCTCCTTACACAGCAAAGTGACCATCCTCCAGAACGACAATCAAGCAGTAAGTAATGACCACTGGCACAGAATCCCTAGGGAGATATCAAACCCCACCCCCAACATAGGGGTATTCACCCAGGTTCATTTATAATTATCTCCATTCACTATGCAAAGTTTTGTGTGCCTAAGTAGCTTCTAGGTGAGGAATATGCCATGGCTGCATGGCCATCCTGTGACCTAGAGGAACTGTGTTATAAAGGAAAGGATAGCACTACAAATTTGACTAATGTTAACTGTGCACAACCATGTCACAAAGCGATGGAGACCCCAAAAATGAAAATCCAAAAATTTAACACAAATATGAAAAACAAAATCACATTATCCACCCAAAGCAATCAACACAAATTTGTACATTTAGACTTGGGCAAGACCTAACCCTACTCCAAATCTTCCACCCATTCCATAAGGATTTTTCGAATATATTTTAATACAACTCAATGACCAAACTGAGCCTATACTGTTTAAGATGTACTTTTTATCTCCATGTCTCCTTAGAGTGTCTGCCCTAGCACACATTAACACTAGAAATTCATCATGTCTGTTTTCATTCCCATAGAATGTCTTTGCTCTGCACCCTACTGTGGTTGAATATGAGTCTTAAGTCACTGTAGGTCATGTATTAATGTTAGTCTGAGGCTTCCTATTGTTCACTTATGGCAAAAGGGTAAGTGTATGTGTATTCTCGATCTGTAGAAACATACATCAATAAATCAATTTTCACATTTCACAGATTTTGCCTTAACATTATCTCTCTTTGTTAACATAAACAACAGGAGATCTAGCTTGGCTCGTGACCTATCCTCTGTAAAAAACTAGTCAGGCAAGTGTTCTGTTTCAAACACAATGGATTGAATAACTAACATTACATTATGCTCTAACCATTTATATAGATTGTGTATATTTAGCCCTGCTATTAACATTGAAAATTAGTAACACATTACAGGCTATCAAAGATTTTTTTAAATATTGTGCTTTGAGATAGATCACTAGGCAAACTAGATGATGTTTCGTAGTGTATTTCCAAGCACAACAGGGTGGCTTTCTGTGCCTGATGTAATCATCTTAATTATGAAATGTGTATTGTATTCCTATGCCTTAATATCCTGAGACACAGCAGACAGTCAACACACCCCTACAGCCTGAGGCTCTTCTCAGAAATATCTGACTGCTGTAGGAGTTAATGGTTCCGGGCAGCTGACGGAGGATGGAGATTGAAAGAAGTACTGCAACGACCCTTGTTCCTATTCCTTTGGCTAAAGTTATCCCAGGTCTGGTGATTCTGTGTGCTTGCCAAAAGCAAGGTGACAGTAAAAGCCGGACCAGTGCCCTGCTGGCAGGCACTGGGGCTTCGCACTACCAGGAAACCGTAAGCCTTTGTTTGGAAATTCAAAGATGCCCATAATAGGACCAGCATTGTATTGTATGTACGACTCTCGTGTCCATTGTGCCTACCTGTAATTGATATTCCTGAACCATATGTGGGTTTTGTACCTGTTCTTGGTGTTACATTAATTAAAGAGACCATTGGTAAATTAGGATATCTGTCTTGCTGGAAGTATTTCCAAAAAGGTACCGGGGAACACTGTACGCTGTTCAGCCTTTGGTAGACACCGTTCCCTCAAACAAACCATGATACACTGCAAGTACTGCAAATTATGTCTCTATTTAGAAGCTAAGTTACAGTATGACAGTTTAACCACAATCCACTAAATGTCTCAGGTCTTCACACCACACAATTTACAAGTAAAGCACACTACAAGGCCACCTTTTATGCAAAACTGCCAAATGGATTTTTTTGTCAAAGTACTAAATTAGGGACCTGCGGGCCGAAAATAAACATGTACATGCAACACAGAGCACAGGACAATGAAACCTTTGCTTGCACTACATGTAAGTAGTACACACATCTCTGGACCACGCAATAAGGGACAGACAGCTCTAAACGTTTTGAGATTGGTCAGAAATGCGTCAATTAAGCATCCATGATGCTCACTTTTAAATGTTGTAGAGTACTCTGACGTTACACTCTTGTCCCTGTGGAACAAACTATTTCAGTGCCCTACAGTATGCCTCGTCGTTTACTAGGTACCTTGGAGTTTGGGGGTATTGTCTTGTTGTGGGTGGATGCTTGGGTATGTGTATTATTTCACTCCATCCAAACTTTGCCCAAATAAGACATAGGATTAGAGTTTGCAAACACTTTTCAGGCCCATTTTGAACTGAAATGCATGGTAAGTCACTTGGAAATGAGTGCTTTAAGTGATGTAGACTCAGTGTACTGATGTAACACTGTACTGACAAACGCCAATATGTAGGAATTTGTCCAAAAAGCCTAATATGTGTACAATAACCAACAACCAAACAGTTATAACGTCAAGTGTAATTTATTTTTCAGTACACTATCTATGTATTTCACAGTTTCCAAAAATGACAAATAATAATAAAAAAAATAATACATTATTTTTTTTCCTTTTTATTCCACGCTGTGGTCTCAAAACCTGTGCCTGGCTTTGAGTCACCCATGATGTGGAGGAGCAAGCATCGGAGCTCTCTTGGTCAACAGGGTGTGATCGACGGCGTGACAAAGGGTCAGGGGGATTGCCAAGGCGATAGGCAGGGGGATAGGCAGGGGGTGAGAAAGGGTGTTCCGCTGAACGCGTCGAGGGGGGTACAAGAGCCAGAAAAGGACCAGGGGCAGTAGCCACAGAAGGCCCAGGGACAGCAGACACAGAAGGGGCAATGGCAGCAGACACAGAAGAGGCAGGGGCAGCAGACACAGAAGGTCCAGGGGCAGCAAACACAGAAGGGCCAAGGGCAGCAGACACAGAAGGGGAAGGAGGAGGAGAAGCTGAAATTTGAACAATATTAGGAGGACTGAGCTGGAGGTTTGGGGTGAAGAAGGTAGCCTGTGTGGTATGGGTTGAAATGGGGAAGTGACAGTTACTGGAGGGCGTGGTGGTTTGTCATGGTAGATATTGTACAAGAGGGTGGCAATATTTGTGAGTGTATTATTTAAAGTTGTGAGTTGGTTGTCAAATTTGTGCTCCATACGAGTGAGGGTTGTGGAAATTTCTGCAACATGTATATCTAGGGACTCAGTGGCGGATTCAAAATGGTTAACTATGTGCGACAGTGTCTGCTTCCTCAAGAGTCGTGCATCCTCACTCTGAGGAGCCTCCACCTCATGGGCAGGCACCCCCACTTCAGGACTGTTTACAACCACCTCCTCCGCTTCACGTTCTGTATATAGAGAAGAAGAAAATAAAATCAAAAAATACCTTCTAAACTTAGCAACCTAAAAAAATGCTCATTGAACAAATATTAATTATGTGCAAGTGTGATGCATCCATTTTGATAACTACAGACAATTTAGCCACAAACATGGTATTCCAAACTAGCAGCCATGTCTGTTAAGTATATGTGGTTTTGACATTATGAAAGAGCCATATTTATATTTTGAATTAGATTTGAACAACATATTAACACATTTGCAAATCAGTGTGGACATTTCATTCCCTATTATGTGCTGCACCAACAGAATATGACTGGAAAGTGTAACGACCTGCCTCCTGGACTTTTGGACTTTATTATTTGTATTCCATTTTATATGTTGCAGCAGTACCTTTTTTCATTTGTTTTTTGCAACATGTCTGTTTCACCAATCTTGGAATTGCCACTGCTACAAACTTTACAGATGGACATTATCTTGCTACGTTCTCAGCTTGCTAGATTTTCCACTTTACTTGTGGACCCTCTCAGGAGACTGTCTGATTATGTCTCTCCTGATACAGAAGCTGCTGGTCTGTCTCAATCCACCTTTACTGCTGCTGAACCTGTGCAAACAGCACCTCTTAATTGTGCTTCTACAAATTTTCTGTTTAGTAAGAACTATAGGGTAACTAATTCCCAGTTCACAGGTGGTCCACGCCCCCATCTGACCGAAGAGGAGCAACGGCGCAGAATAACAAACAAGTTGTGTCTCTACTGTGCCAGCAATGCACACTTCTTACAGGACTGTCCTATCCGTAGACCACGACATCCTATGCAGCAGCCTTCAGTGTGCTCCTCTCCAGACCCTGGATTTGTCTTCATTTTACCTCCTGTTGCTATATAACAACCTGATCTGTTCCCTGGGATGGAGCCTAATCCGCCAGCTCCAGTTGCCACCTGTCCTGTGGTGCCAGCTCCAGTTGCAACTTGTCCTGTGGTGCCAGCTCCAGTTGCCACCTGTCCTGTGGTGCCAGCTCCAGTTGCCACCCGTCCTGTGGTGCCAGCTTCAGTTGCCACCTGTCCTGAGGCTCCAGCACCAGCCGCCTGTCCTGAGGCGCCAGCTCCAGCCGCCTGTCCTGAGGCGCCAGCTCCAGCCGCCTGTCCTGAGGCGCCAGCTCCAGCCGCCTGTCCTGAGGCGCCAGCAGCCTCTGTCTCCTGTTGCAAGGTCCCAGCCTCTATCTCCTGTTGCGAGGTCCCAGCCTCTGTCTCCTGTTGCGAGATCCCAGCCTCTGTCTCCTGTTGCGAGGTCCCAGCCTCTGCCTCCTGTTGCGAGGTCCCAGCCTCTGCCTCTTGCTCCGAAGTGCCATCATCTGCCTCCGGTCCTGAGTCTCCTGCCACTGGGTCCGGTCCTGAGTCTCCTACCGCTGTGTCCGGTCCTGAGTCTCCTGCCGCTGTGTCCGGTCCTGAGTCTCCTGCCGCTGTGTCCGGTCCTGAGTCTCCTGCCGCTGTGTCCGGTCCTGAGTCTCCTGCCGCTGTGCCCCGTCCTGAGTCTCCTGCCGCTGTGTCCGGTCCTGAGTCTCCTGCCGCTGTCTCCGGTTCCGAGTCTTCAGCCGCTTTCTCCGGTTCTGAGTCTACAGCCGCTGTATCCGGTTACGAGTCTTCAGCCGCTGTCTCCGGTTGCGAGTCTTCAGCCGCTGTCTCCTGTTCTGAATCTTCAGCCGCTGTCTCCCTTCCTGAGCTACAGTCCGCTCCAGAGGGGGTGCTGCTCTTACGATCCGCTCCAGAGAGGGCCCTGTCCCTCCAGCCCACTCCAGAGTTGCGGATTCAGCCCGAGTTGCCTGTCCATGCGGTTCAGCCCGAGTTGCCTGTCCATGCAGTTCAGCCCGAGTTGCCTGTCCATGCGGTTCAGCCCGAGTTGCCACTCTCTGCTGTTCAGCCCAAGTTACCACTTGGTGCTGTCTGCTCTGAGGCTTCTCACAGCACTATCTGCTCTGGGGCTTCTCACAGCGCTGTCTGCTCTGAGGCTTCTCACAGTGATGTCTGCTCTGAGGCTTCTCACAGCGCTGTCTGCTCTGAGGCTTCTCACAGCGCTGTCTGCTCTGAGGCTTCTCACAGCGCTGTCTGCTCTGAGGCTGTCCCTGCCAAGTCTGCCGTCCAGTCCGGGTCGTCTGCCAAGTCTGCCGTCCAGTCCGGGCCTGCTGCCAAGTCTGCCGTTCAGTCCGGGCCTGCTGCCAAGTATGCTGTCCAGTCCGGGCCTGCTGCCAAGTCTGCCGTCCAGTCCGGGCCTGCTGCCAAGTCTGCTGTCCAGTCCGGGCCTGCTGCTAAGTCTGCCTCCCAGTCCGGACCTGCTGCCAAGCCTTCTGCCCAATCTGGGCCTCCTGCCAAGCCTGCTGCCCAATCCGGGCTCCCTGCCAAGTCTTCCACCCAGTCCGGGTTGTCTTCTGCCAAAGGTGTCCTGCCCCAGTCCCCAGGGACGTATGTTCACCCCGAGCTGGCCAAGTCTCGTGCTATTTCATCCTCTGTTCCAGATTTCCGACCACCTACCTTCAATGGGGACATACAGCAATTTAATGCTCTGATTAAATTTTTTAGATCCTATTTTCCATCAGTACCTGACCTCCTAGATAACCAACGGAAGCAAGTATATTACCTGTTATACAACTTTACAGGAAAAGCTCTGGAATGGGCAGGCCCCTTTATTGAGACCAGAGATCCCATCCTTTCTAATTTACAACTTTTTTGTGAGGCAGTGTTCAAAGAATTTGCTCCAGCACTTGTCAGTTGTACTCCCTACATGTCTTCTGTGCCAACTTCGTTGTCTCCAGTTGCCCAACCCTTGAGGCTACCTGCATGTTCTATTCAGTTTGAGAAATCCTGTGTCTCTTAAAAGAAAGCAAAGAAAAAGAAAGGTAAAAAGAAGAGAGGTGAGACTTCGGGATTCCTGCATTCCTTGGACATGGTCCCCATACCTTCTCTGTCCATGGATGAGGATTTCTCCACTACAAGCCCCATAGTGGACTATGACTCTGACACTTTCAAACACTTTTGGTGATGTGTGCGTCTGGAATCCACCCTTAAGGGAGGGGGTACTGTAACGACCTGCCTCCTGGACTTTTGGACTTTATTATTTGTATTCCATTTTATATGTTGCAGCAGTACCTCGTATCAGGGGTTAACTTGCCGTGTAATTATTTCTTGCACCTGGGTGTGTCCCTTCTTAAACCTGTCTCTCCCAGCAGTCTTGGCTGGTTATTATTGTCCCATCCTGTTGTTGCATTCTGTTGTTCCTTCCCTCTGCTGTGCTTGTGGTTTCATGCTGCCTGGATCTCTCCATATCACTGCTAACCTGCTATCTGGGATCTCTCCATATTACCACTTACCTACATCAGCCATCTATCCGGTATTTATTCCTGCATTTTCCTGTATATTCAGTATTACACCATCAGATTGTTATTCCAGCAATAAACTTTGTGTGTTTTCAACTCATTCTTGGCTCCTGAGCTGCACTTTGTATTTGAACCGTGACAAAATGGTTGCATTAAGGCACATACTGATAGAGGTGCCACATGTTCCTAAACTCAACATAAACATGAACAGAGAGAAATATTCATTATTCCTCATGTACCCAGGAGAGATAGCGCCCGTGTTAGGGGTGGGTCACAGCCTGTATCAATTCGGCCCACCCCAACAAGAGACTCCTCGAAAAAGGCAACACTTGCACACTCCTCTAGGGGTCCTAATCTCAGTTCTTCAGGTGGCCCACCATCAGTTTGCTAAGAGCGCCTCCTTCCATCTGTAATTTTCTTTTTTAAGCATTTTTTATAGTCAGCCTACCTGTCGAAATTTGACAAAAAAATCCGGCTTTAAATGGTTTGATAGTCAAAAACATGGCACATAATAGTGTCCATTTACTATTTTCACACCGAAATCACACTACAACTACACTGTCAAATGTGTGTGGCTTTTCAAGGGTGGATAATGGACCAAACTAGAGCTTTAAATTTGTCTAAGTACACTTTGAGGTAACCATGGGCATTTGGTAGTTTCAAAAAAGGGCTTGACAGACAAATGACTTACACAGGCATAATATGTGTCAAGCTCACAACAGTCATCAGACTTGTACTATGCTTTGTGGCATCAAAATGAAATTGTAGTTTAGAACAAGTAAATTCATAGTACCATTTCTGAACTTCTTGGATCATACGGCGACACGGAGCTAAGGAATTAACTTGAGTCGTGATCTCTTCCCATAGAAGTGCTTTTTCAAATGCTGAAAGTCATCAGGTTGGTTGAATGTAATTTATCAAGAACCTGCTCAACAAACACCTGTAATTCCCTGTCGGTAAAATTAAGGTGCCGTCTGGTTCATTCAACTGGACCTGGTGACAAGCTGGGCCCAGCATTAGACATTGTTAGCTATAATAGAAATCGAGATGAACATTGACAAATCAAACACTCATGTTAAACTTTGCAAATTTGAAAACCCCACCCCCTTAATCAACCTTATTGCATGCTTAAACTAAACAATGCATTCCTCAGACTCCTACATAGTTTGCAAGTACATGCACATTAATATACAAATGCTTGTGCTTTCTAAACATACACCTGTAACTTTTAAAACAGGGGTTATGTAAAGTCACAGAATTATCATTTTCAAAACACTTCCACTAATCAGTTATGCCTTTATTACTTTGTTATTCCCCCGAAAGGTTTTGAAAGCAAATACTTTTAAAAATGGACAAATGCAACAACAGAAAAGAGGAAAGGAATGAGTAACAAAAACAGCACCAGTTAAAAAGTGCACACAAAAAGAAAAATCTAGAGAGTGATGGAATGCCCCTAGCTTGACCTCTCCCGAACAAGCTAATTTCTAATTTTTCCCGACCATTTAGAACAAACTTTAAGAACATGTCCAGCATCCCCACAATAAAGACAAAGTTTAATTTTGATTCTCTTTTCCCTTTCTTCAGGAGTTAGACGAGAATGACCCAACTGCATGGGTTCATCCAAAGAACCAGAATTTTGAAAACGAGGAGCTAGCCAAAAAGATGGATGTCTAGGAATATCCTTCTCAGAGAACCTCTCACGAAATCTAATGTCCACTCTATTATATAATGAAATTAGGGAATCCAAGGTTGCTGGTAAATTCTCAGAGGACAAAGCATCCTTGACCTTATCAGAAAGTCCTTGCCAGAAGGTAGCTACCAGAGCTTCATCGTTCCATTGTAATTCGGAGGCGAGAGTCCGAAACTCGATTACATATTGGGCCACTGAGCGTGAGCCCTGACGTAACCGGAGAATACTGGAAGCTGAGGAAATAACTTACCTTGGTTCATCAAAAATCCTTCTGAAAGTAGCAATAGAGGTCGAGCAGTCATTTAAGAGATTATCATTCCGTTCCCACAGAGGTGCCCAGATAAAAGAGAAATAATATATGCAACTTTGGACCTTGAAGAAGGAAAATTTTGTGGAAGAAGTTCAAATTGAATACGACATTGATTCAGAAAGCCCCTGCAAGATTTAGGATTACCATCAAACTTAGAAAGTGTTGGCTAGCGTAGGGCAGAATAATTTAGTTGCCTGTACCTTAGTAGGCAGGGATGAATAAGTTTTAAATTTGTCCATACGAGTAGCCAATGACTGAAGACATTGAAGCAATTGAACCTGCATGGCATCTTGATGTTCCAATCTACCAACCAGATGTTGGAGTAAATCTTTAGCGGAGGGTCCTCCTTCAGGATCTGTCATGGCTGCTTCTTACTGTCAGGTTTGGATTTGGCTAAACTCCCCTAGAGGCGCAGAGTCTAACAGGGTGGAAGGCATTCACCAGGGATTCCCGCAAGGGAATTTGGACTTAGTGGCTCCCACCCTGCAGGTCGCAGCCCTCCAGGGAAGTTGA
>NW_027447527.1:0-91318 GCF_038048845.1 Mixophyes fleayi | reverse complement strand
TGAATTGAATCATGAATCATGAATCATAAATCATGAATTAAATCATTAATTGAATCATGAATCGAATCATGAATCATGAATCAAGAATCATGAATTGAATCATGAATCATGAATTGAATCTTGAATCATGAATCAAGAATAATGAATTGAATCATGAATCATGAATTGAATCATGAATCATGAATCTTGAATCATGAATCATGAATTGAATCATGAAACATAAATTGAATCATGAATCATGAATTGAATAATAATAAATTGAATCATGAATCATGAATCATGAATTGAATCATGAATCAAGAATCATGAATCATGAATTGAATCATGAATCATGAATCATGAATCGAATCATGAATCATGAATTGAATCATGAATCATAAATCATGAATTGAATCATGAATTGAATAATGAATTAAATCATGGATCATGAATCATGAAACATAAATTGAATCATGAATCATGAATCATGAATTCAATAATAATGAATTGAATCATGAATCATGAATTTAATCATAAATCATGAATCATGAATTGAATCATTAATCATGAATCATGAATTGAATCATGAATCATGAATTGAATCTTGAATCATGAATCATGAATCATGAATCATGAATCATGAATTGAATCATGAATCATGAATCATGAATCGAATCATGAATCAAGAATCATGAATCAAATCATGAATCATGAATCATGAATTGAATCATGAATCGAATCATGAATCATGAATTGAATCATGAATTGAATCATAAATCATGAATAGAATCATGAATAATGATTTGAATCATGAATCATGAATCATGAATTGAATCATGAAATATGAATTGAATCAGGAATTGAATCATGAATTGAATCATGAATCATGAATTGAATCATGAATCATAATTCATGAATTGAATCATGAATTGAATCATGAATTGAGTCATGAATCATGATTTAAATCATGAATCATTAATTGAATCATGAATCATGAATCATACATTGAATCATGAATCATGAATCATGACTCATGAATTGAATCATGAATCATAAATCATGAATTGAATCATGAACCATGAATCATAAATTGAATCATGAATCATGAATCATGAATCAAATCATGAATCATGAAATGAATTATGAATAATGAATCATGAATTGAATCATGAATCATGAATCATGAATCATCAAATCATGAATTGAATCATGTATCATAAATCATGAATTAAATCATTAATTGAATCATGAATCGAATCATGAATCATGAATCAAGAATCATGAATTGAATCATGAATCATGAATTGAATCATGAATCATGAATCATGAATCATGAATTGAATCATGAATCATGAATCTTGAATCATGAATCGAATCATGAATCATGAATTGAATCATGAATCTTGAATCATGAATCATGAATCATGAATCATGAATCAAATCATGAATCATGAATCATGAATCAAATCATGAATCATGAATCAAATCATGAATCATGAATCATGAATCATGAATCAAATCATGAATCATGAATCATGAATCATGAATTGAATCATGAATCATGAATCATGAATCAAATCATGAATCATGAATCATGAATCAAATCATGAATCATGAATCATGAATCATGAATCATTAATCATGAATCATGAATCATGAATTGAATCATGAATCATGAATCATGAATTGAATCATGAAATATGAATTGAATCAGGAATCAAATCATGAATTGAATCATGAATCATGAATTGAATCATGAATCATGAATCATGAATTGAATCATGAATCATGAATTGAATCATGAATCGAATCATGAATTGAGTCATGAATCATGATATAAATCATGAATCATTAATTGAATCATGAATCATGAATCCTGAATCATGAATCATGAATTGAATCATGAATCATGAATTGAATCATGAATCATGAATCATGAATCTTGAATCATGAATCATGAATTGAATCATGAATCATGAATTGAATCATGAATCATGAATCATGAATTGAATCATAAATCATGAATCATGAATCGAATCATAAATCATGAATCATGAATCATGAATCATGAATTTAATCATGAATCATGAATCATGAATCAAATCATTAATCATGAATCATGAATCATGAATCGAATCATGAATTATGAATCATGAATCATGAATCATGAATCATGAATTGAATCATGAATCATAAATCATGAATTAAATCATGAATCATGAATCATGAATCGAATCATGAATCATTAATCATGAATCATGAATCGAATCATGAATCATGAATCATGAATCATTAATCATTAATCATGAATTAAATCATGAATCATGAATCATGAATTG
This sequence comes from Mixophyes fleayi, assembly GCF_038048845.1. Lineage (NCBI taxonomy): Eukaryota > Metazoa > Chordata > Amphibia > Anura > Limnodynastidae > Mixophyes > Mixophyes fleayi. The sequence continues at coordinate 89,000 of NW_027447527.1, read as the reverse complement.
AATCATGAATCATAATTCATTAATTGAATCATGAATCATGAATCGAATCATAAATCATGAATCATGAATCATGAATCATGAATCATGAATTATGAATCATGAATTGAATCATATCATGAATCATGAATCATGAATTATGAATCATGAATTGAATCATGAATCATGAATTATGAATCATGAATTGAATCATGAATCATGAATCATGAATTGAATCATAAATCATGAATCAAATCATGAATCATGAATTGAATCATGAATCATGAATTATGCATCATGAATTGAATCATGATTCACGAATCATGAATTGAATCATGAATCATGAATCATGAACCATGAAATAATTCATGAATCATGAATCATAAATCGAATCATGAATCATGAATTGAATCATGAATCATGAATCTTGAATCATGAATCATGAATTGAATCATGAATCATGAATCATGAATCATGAATTGAATCATGAATCATGAATCATGAATCGAATCATAAATCATGATTCATGAAACATAAATTGAATCATGAATCATGAATTGAATAATAATATATTGAATCATGAATCATGAATCATGAATTGAATCATGAATCATGAATCATGAATCGAATCATGAATCATGAATTGAATCATGAATCATAAATCATGAATTGAATCATGAATCATGAATCATGAATTGAATAATGAATTAAATCATGGATCATGAATCATGAATTAAATCATGAATCATTAATCATGAATCATGAATTGAATCATGAATCATGAATTGAATCTTGAATCATGAATCTTGAATCATGAATCATGAATTGAATCATGAATCATGAATCATGAATCATGAATTGAATCATGAATCATGAATCGAATCATGAATCAAGAATCATGAATCATGAATTATGAATTGAATCATAAATCATGAATCATGAATTGAATCATGAATCATGAATCATGAATCGAATCATGAATCATGAATTGAATCATGAATCATGAATCATGAATTGAATCATTCATCATGAATCATGAATCATGAATCATGAATTGAATCATGAATCATGAATTGAATCTTGAATCATGAATCATGAATCATGAATCATGAATTGAATCATGAATCATGAATCGAATCATGAATCATGAATTGAATCATGAATTGAATCATAAATCATGAATAGAATCATGAATAATGAATTGAATCATGAATCATGAATTGAATCATGAATCATGAATTGAATCAGGAATCGAATCATGAATTGAATCATGAATCATGAATTGAATCATGAATCATGAATCATGAATTGAATCATGAATCATGATTCATAAATCGAATCATGAATTGAATCATGAATCATGAATTATGAATCATGAATTGAATCATGAATCATGAATAATGAATCATGAATTGAATCATGAATCATGAATTGAATCATGAATCATGAATCATAAATTGAATCATGAATCATGAATCAAATCATGAATCATGAATTGAATTATGAATAATGAATCATGAATTGAATCATGAATTGAATCATGAAACATGAATCATGAATCATGAATTAAATCTTGAATCATGAATCATGAATCATTAATGATAAATCATGAATTGAATCATGAATCATGAATCATGAATCGAATCATGAATCAAGAATCATGAATCAAATCATGAATCATGAATCATGAATTGAATCATGAATCGAATCATGAATCATGAATTGAATCATGAATTGAATCATAAATCATGAATAGAATCATGAATAATGAATTGAATCATGAATCATGAATTGAATCATGAAATATGAATTGAATCAGGAATCGAATCATGAATTGAATCATGAATCATGAATTGAATCATGAATCATGAATCATGAATTGAATCATGAATCATGAATTGAATCATGAATCGAATCATGAATTGAGTCATGAATCATGATATAAATCATGAATCATTAATTGAATCATGAATCATGAATCCTGAATCATGAATCATGAATTGAATCATGAATCATGAATTGAATCATGAATCATGAATCATGAATCTTGAATCATGAATCATGAATTGAATCATGAATCATGAATTGAATCATGAATCATGAATCATGAATTGAATCATAAATCATGAATCATGAATCGAATCATAAATCATGAATCATGAATCATGAATCATGAATTTAATCATGAATCATGAATCATGAATCAAATCATTAATCATGAATCATGAATCATGAATCGAATCATGAATTATGAATCATGAATCATGAATCATGAATCATGAATTGAATCATGAATCATAAATCATGAATTAAATCATGAATCATGAATCATGAATCGAATCATGAATCATTAATCATGAATCATGAATCGAATCATGAATCATGAATCATGAATCATTAATCATTAATCATGAATTAAATCATGAATCATGAATTGAATCATGAATCATAATTCATTAATTGAATCATGAATCATGAATCGAATCATAAATCATGAATCATGAATCATGAATCATGAATCATGAATTATGAATCATGAATTGAATCATATCATGAATCATGAATCATGAATTATGAATCATGAATTGAATCATGAATCATGAATTATGAATCATGAATTGAATCATGAATCATGAATCATGAATTGAATCATAAATCATGAATCAAATCATGAATCATGAATCATGAATCATGAATCATGAATTGAATCATGAATCATGAATTATGCATCATGAATTGAATCATGATTCATGAATCATGAATTGAATCATGAATCATGAATCATGAACCATGAAATAATTCATGAATCATGAATCATAAATCGAATCATGAATCATGAATTGAATCATGAATCATGAATCTTGAATCATGAATCATGAATTGAATCATGAATCATGAATCATGAATCATGAATTGAATCATGAATCATGAATCATGAATCGAATCATAAATCATGATTCATGAAACATAAATTGAATCATGAATCATGAATTGAATAATAATATATTGAATCATGAATCATGAATCATGAATTGAATCATGAATCATGAATCATGAATCGAATCATGAATCATGAATTGAATCATGAATCATAAATCATGAATTGAATCATGAATCATGAATCATGAATTGAATAATGAATTAAATCATGGATCATGAATCATGAATTAAATCATGAATCATTAATCATGAATCATGAATTGAATCATGAATCATGAATTGAATCTTGAATCATGAATCTTGAATCATGAATCATGAATTGAATCATGAATCATGAATCATGAATCATGAATTGAATCATGAATCATGAATCGAATCATGAATCAAGAATCATGAATCATGAATTATGAATTGAATCATAAATCATGAATCATGAATTGAATCATGAATCATGAATCATGAATCGAATCATGAATCATGAATTGAATCATGAATCATGAATCATGAATTGAATCATTCATCATGAATCATGAATCATGAATCATGAATTGAATCATGAATCATGAATTGAATCTTGAATCATGAATCATGAATCATGAATCATGAATTGAATCATGAATCATGAATCGAATCATGAATCATGAATTGAATCATAAATCATGAATAGAATCATGAATAATGAATTGAATCATGAATCATGAATTGAATCATGAATCATGAATTGAATCAGGAATCGAATCATGAATTGAATCATGAATCATGAATTGAATCATGAATCATGAATCATGAATTGAATCATGAATCATGATTCATAAATCGAATCATGAATTGAATCATGAATCATGAATTATGAATCATGAATTGAATCATGAATCATGAATAATGAATCATGAATTGAATCATGAATCATGAATTGAATCATGAATCATGAATCATGAATCGACTCATGAATTATGAATTGAATCATGAATCATGAATTGAATCATGAATCATGAATCGAATCTTGAATCATGAATCAAGAATCATGAATCATGAATTGAATTATGAATAATGAATCATGAATTGAATCATGAATTGAATCATGAATCATGAATCATGAATCATGAATCATGAATTGAATCATGAATCATGAATCATAAATCATGAATTAAATCATGAATTGAATCATGAATCATGAATTAAATCATGAATCATGAATTGAATCATGAATCATGAATCATGAATCGACTCATGAATTATGAATTGAATCATGAATCAAGAATTGAATCATGAATCATGAATTGAATCATGAATCATGAATCAAGAATCATAAATCGAATCATGAATCATGAAATGAATCTTGAATCATGAATCATGAATCATGAATTGAATCATGAATTGAATCATGAATCATGAATCGAATCATGAATCATGAATCAAGAATCATGAATCGAATCATGAATCATGAATTGAATCTTGAATCATGAATTATGCATCATGAATTGAATCATAAATCATGAATCATGAATCGAATCATAAATCATGAATCATGAATCATGAATCATGAATCATGAATTGAATCATGAATCATTAATCATGAATCAAATCATTAATCATGAATCATGAATCATGAATCGAATCATGAATCATGAATCATGAATTAAATCATGAATCATGAATCATGAATCGAATCATGAATCATTAATCATGAATCATGAATCATGAATCGAATCATGAATCATGAATTGAATCATGAATCATGAATCATTAATTGAATCATGAATCATGAATTGAATCATAAATCTTGAATCATGAATCATGAATCATGAATTGAATCATGAATCAAATCATGAATCATGAATTATGAATCATGAATTGAATCATGAATCATTAATCATGAATCATGAATTAAATCATAAATCATGAATCATGAATCATGAATCATGAATTATGAATTGAATCATAAATCATGAATCATGAATTGAATCATGAATCATGAATCATGAATCGAATCATGAATCATGAATTGAATCATGAATCATGAATCATGAATTGAATCATTCATCATGAATCATGAGTCATGAATCATGAATTGAATCATGAATCATGAATTGAATCTTGAATCATGAATCATGAATCATGAATCATGAATCATGAATTGAGTCATGAATCATGAATCGAATCATGAATCATGAATTGAATCATGAATTGAATCATAAATCATGAATAGAATCATGAATAATGAATTGAATCATGAATCATGAATCATGAATTGAATCATGAATCATGAATTGAATCAGGAATAGAATCATGAATTGAATCATGAATCATAAATTGAATCATGAATCATGAATCATGAATTGAATCATGAATCATGATTCATAAATCGAATCATGAATCATGAATTGAATCATGAATTGAATCATGAAACATGAATCATGAATCATGAATTGAATCATGAATCATGAATCATAAATCATGAATTAAATCATTAATTGAATCATGAATCATGAATTAAATCATGAATCATGAATTGAATCATGAATCATGAATCATGAATCGACTCATGAATTATGAATTGAATCATGAATCATGAATTGAATCATGAATCATGAATCGAATCTTGAATCATGAATCAAGAATCATGAATCATGAATTGAATTATGAATAATGAATCATGAATTGAATCATGAATTGAATCATGAATCATGAATCATGAATCATGAATCATGAATTGAATCATGAATCATGAATCATAAATCATGAATTAAATCATGAATTGAATCATGAATCATGAATTAAATCATGAATCATGAATTGAATCATGAATCATGAATCATGAATCGACTCATGAATTATGAATTGAATCATGAATCAAGAATTGAATCATGAATCATGAATTGAATCATGAATCATGAATCAAGAATCATAAATCGAATCATGAATCATGAAATGAATCTTGAATCATGAATCATGAATCATGAATTGAATCATGAATTGAATCATGAATCATGAATCGAATCATGAATCATGAATCAAGAATCATGAATCGAATAATGAATCATGAATTGAATCTTGAATCATGAATTATGCATCATGAATTGAATCATAAATCATGAATCATGAATCGAATCATAAATCATGAATCATGAATCATGAATCATGAATCATGAATTGAATCATGAATCATTAATCATGAATCAAATCATTAATCATGAATCATGAATCATGAATCGAATCATGAATCATGAATCATGAATTAAATCATGAATCATGAATCATGAATCGAATCATGAATCATTAATCATGAATCATGAATCATGAATCGAATCATGAATCATGAATTGAATCATGAATCATGAATCATTAATTGAATCATGAATCATGAATTGAATCATAAATCTTGAATCATGAATCATGAATCATGAATTGAATCATGAATCAAATCATGAATCATGAATCATGAATTATGAATCATGAATTGAATCATGAATCATTAATCATGAATCATGAATTAAATCATAAATCATGAATCATGAATCATGAATCATGAATTATGAATTGAATCATAAATCATGAATCATGAATTGAATCATGAATCATGAATCATGAATCGAATCATGAATTATGAATTGAATCATGAATCATGAATCATGAATTGAATCATTCATCATGAATCATGAGTCATGAATCATGAATTGAATCATGAATCATGAATTGAATCTTGAATCATGAATCATGAATCATGAATCATGAATCATGAATTGAGTCATGAATCATGAATCGAATCATGAATCATGAATTGAATCATGAATTGAATCATAAATCATGAATAGAATCATGAATAATGAATTGAATCATGAATCATGAATCATGAATTGAATCATGAATCATGAATTGAATCAGGAATAGAATCATGAATTGAATCATGAATCATAAATTGAATCATGAATCATGAATCATGAATTGAATCATGAATCATGATTCATAAATCGAATCATGAATCATGAATTGAATCATGAATCGAATCATGAATTGAGTCATGAATCATTATTTAAATCATGAATCATTAATTGAATCATGAATCATACATTGAATCATGAATCATGAATTGAATCATGAATCATGAATTATGAATCATGAATTGAATCATGAATCATGAATTGAATCATGAATCATGAATCATAAATTGAATCATGAATCATGAATTGAATTATGAATAATGAATCATGAATTGAATCATGAATTGAATCATGAATCATGAATCATGAATCATGAATCATGAATTGAATCATGAATCATGAATCATAAATCATGAATTAAATCATGAATTGAATCATGAATCATGAATTAAATCATGAATCATGAATTGAATCATGAATCATGAATCATGAATCGACTCATGAATTATGAATTGAATCATGAATCATAAATTGAATCATGAATCATGAATCGAATCATGAATAATGAATCATGAATCATGAATCATGAATTGAATTATGAATAATGAATCATGAATTGAATCATGAATCATGAATCATGAATTGAATCATGAATCATGAATCATAAATCATGAATTAAATCATGAATTGAATCATGAATCATGAATTAAATCATGAATCATGAATTGAATCATGAATCATGAATCGACTCATGAATTATGAATTGAATCATGAATCATGAATTGAATCATGAATCATGAATCGAATCATGAATCATGAATCAAGAATCATAAATCGAATCATGAATCATGAAATGAATCTTCAATCATGAATCATGAATCATGAATTGAATCATGAATTGAATCATGAATCATGAATCGAATCATGAACCATGAATCAAGAATCATGAATCGAATCATGAATCATGAATTGAATCTTGAATCATGAATCAAGAATCATAAATTGAATCATGAATCATGAATCGAATCATGAATCATGAATCAAATCATGAATAATGAATCATGAATCATGAATCATGAATTGAATCATGAATCATGAATCATTAATCAAATCATGAATCATGAATAAAGAATCATGAATCAAATCATGAATCATGAATTGAATCATGAATCATGAATAAAGAATCATGAATCGAATCATGAATCATGAATTGAATCATGAATCATGAATCATGAATTGAATCATGAATTGAATCATGAATCATGAATCATGAATTGAATCATGAATCATGAATCATGAATTGAATTATGAATCATGAATCATGAATCATGAATTGAATCATGAATCATGAATCATAAATCAAATCATGAATCATGAATTGAATCATGAATCATGAATATTGAATCATGAATCTAGAATTGAATCATGAATCATGAATTGAATCATGAATCATGAATCATGAATCATGAATTGAATCATAAATCATGAATCATGAATCGAATCATAAATCATGAATCATGAATTGAATCATGAATCATGATTTGAATCATGAATCATGAATCATGAATTGAATCATAAATCATGAATTGAATCATGAATAATGAATCAAATCATTAATCATGAATCATGATTTGAATCATGAATCATGAATTAAATCATGAATCATGAATCATGAATCGAATCATGAATCATTAATAATGAATCATGATCATGATCGAATCATGAATCATGAATCATTAATCATTAATCATTAATCATGAATTAAATCATGAATCATGAATTGAATCATGAATCATGAATCTTGAATCATGAATCATGAATTGAATCATGAATCATGAATTGAATCATGAATCATGAATCATGAATCAAATCATTAATCATGAATCATGAATCATGAATCGAATCATGAATCATGAATCATGAATCATGAATCATGAATTGAATCATGAATCATGAATCATGAATTAAATCATGAATCATGAATCGAATCATGAATCATTAATCATGAATCATGAATCATGAATCGAATCATGAGTCATGAATCATGAATCATGAATCATGAATCATTAATCATTAATCATGAATTAAATCATGAATCATTAATCATGAATTGAATCATGAATCATGAATCATTAATTGAATCATGAATCATGAATCATTAATCATTAATCATGAATTAAATCATGAATCATTAATCATGAATTGAATCATGAATCATGAATCATTAATTGAATCATGAATCATGAATCGAATCATAAATAATGAATCATGAATCATGAATCATGAATCATGAATTGAATCCTGAATCATAAATCAAATCATGAATTATGAATCATGAATTGAATCATGAATCATGAATTATGAATCATGAATTGAATCATTAATCATGAATCATGAATCAAGAATCATGAATTGAATCATAAATCATGAATCATGAATCGAATCATGAATCATGAATCATGAATCATGAATCATGAATCATGAATTGAATCATGAATCATGAATTATGCATCATGAATTGAATCATGATTCATGAATCATGAATTGAATCATGAATCATGAATTATGAATCATGAATTGAATCATGAATCATGAATCATAAATCAAATCTTGAATCATGAATCATGAATTGAATCATCAATCATGAATCATGAATCATGAATTGAATCATGAATTGAATCATGAATCATGAATCTTGAATCATGAATCATGAATTGAATAATGAATCATGAATCATGAATTGAATCATTAATCATGAATCATGAATCATGAATTGAATCATGAATCATGAATTGAATCATTAATCATGAATCATGAATCATGAATTGAATCATGAATCATGAATTGAATATTGAATTATGAATCATGAATCATGAATCATGAATCATGAATCGAATCATGAATCAAGAATCATGAATCAAATTATGAATCATGAATCATGAATCATGAATTGAATCATGAATCATGAATTGAATCATAAATCATGAATAGAATCATGAATAATGAATTGAATCATGAATCATGAATTGAATCATGAATCATGAATTGAATCAGGAATCGAATCATGAATTGAATCATGAATCATGAATTGAATCATGAATCATGAATCATGAATTGAATCATGAATCATGATTCATAAATCGAATCATGAATCATGAATTGAATCATGAATCAAATCATGAATTGAGTCATGAATCATGATTTAAATCATGAATCATTAATTGAATCATGAATCATGAATCATACAATGAATCATGAATCATGAATCATGAATCATACAATGAATCATAAATCATGAATCATGAATCGAATCATGAATCATGAATCATGAATTGAATCATGAATAATGAATTACGCATCATGAATTGTATCATGATTCATGAATCATGAATTGAATCATGAATCATGAATTGAATCATGAATCATGAATCATAAATCGAATCATGAATCATGAATTGAATCATGAATCATGAATCTTGAATCATGAATCATGAATTGAATCACGAATCATGAATTGAATCATGAATCATGAATCATGAATCATGAATTGAATCATAAATCATGAATCATGAATCGAATCATAAATCATGAATCATGAATCATGAATCATGAATTGAATCATGAATCATGAATCAAATCATTAATCATGAATCATGAATCATGAATCAAATCATGAATCATGAATCATAAATCGAATCATGAATCATGAATTGAATCATGAATCATGAATCATAAATCGAATCATGAATCATGAATTGAATCATGAATCATGAATCTTGAATCATGAATCATGAATTGAATCATGAATCATGAATTTGAATCATGAATCATGAATCATGAATCATGAATTGAATCATAAATCATGAATCATGAATCGAATCATAAATCATGAATCATGAATCATGAATTGAATCATGAATAATGAATCATGAATCAAATCATTAATCATGAATCATGAATCATGAATCAAATCATGAATCATGAATCATGAATCATGAATCATGAATCGAATCATGAATCATGAATTGAATCATGAATCATGAATCATTAATTGAATCATGAATCATGAATTGAATCATAAATCATGAATCATGAATCATGAATCATGAATCATGAATCATGAATTGAATCATGAATCATGAATCAAATCATGAATCATGAATCATGAATCATGAATTATGAATTGAATCATAAATCATGAATCATGAATTGAATCATGAATCATGAATCATGAATCGAATCATGAATCATGAATTGAATCATGAATCATGAATCTATGAATTGAATCATTCATCATGAATCATGAATCATGAATCATGAATTGAATCATGAATCATGAATTGAATCTTGAATCATGAATCATGAATCATGAATTGAATCATGAATCATGAATCGAATCATGAATCATGAATTAAATCATGAATTGAATCATAAATCATGAATAGAATCATGAATAATGAATTGAATCATGAATCATGAATTGAATCATGAATTGAATCAGGAATCGAATCATGAATTGAATCATGAATCATGAATTGAATCATGAATCATGAATCATGAATTGAATCATGAATCATGATTCATAAATCGAATCATGAATTGAATCATGAATCATGAATTATGAATCATGAATTGAATCATGAATCATGAATAATGAATCATGAATTGAATCATGAATCATGAATTGAATCATGAATCATGAATCATAAATTGAATCATGAATCATGAATCAAATCATGAATCATGAATTGAATTATGAATAATGAATCATGAATTGAATCATGAATTGAATCATGAAACATGAATCATGAATCATGAATTGAATCATGAATCATGAATCATAAATCATGAATTAAATCATGAATTGAATCATGAATCATGAATTAAATCATGAATCAAGAATTGAATCATGAATCATGAATCATGAATCGACTCATGAATTATGAATTGAATCATGAATCATGAATTGAATCATGAATCATGAATCGAATCTTGAATCATGAATCAAGAATCATGAATCATGAATTGAATTATGAATAATGAATCATGAATTGAATCATGAATTGAATCATGAATCATGAATCATGAATCATGAATTGAATCATGAATCATGAATCATAAATCATGAATTAAATCATGAATTGAATCATGAATCATGAATTAAATCATGAATCATGAATTGAATCATGAATCATGAATCATGAATCAACTCATGAATTATGAATTGAATCATGAATCAAGAATTGAATCATGAATCATGAATCGAATCATGAATCATGAATCAAGAATCATAAATCGAATCATGAATCATGAAATGAATCTTGAATCATGAATCATGAATCATGAATTGAATCATGAATTGAATCATGAATCGAATCATGAATCATGAATCAAGAATCATGAATCGAATCATGAATCATGAATTGAATCTTGAATCATGAATTATGCATCATGAATTGAATCATAAATCATGAATCATGAATCGAATCATAAATCATGAATCATGAATCATGAATCATGAATCATGAATTGAATCATGAATCATGAATCATGAATCAAATCATTAATCATGAATCATGAATCATGAATCGAATCATGAATCATGAATCATGAATTAAATCATGAATCATGAATCATGAATCGAATCATGAATCATTAATCATGAATCATGAATCATGAATCGAATCATGAATCATGAATTGAATCATGAATCATGAATCATTAATTGAATCATGAATCATGAATTGAATCATAAATCTTGAATCATGAATCATGAATCATGAATTGAATCATGAATCAAATCATGAATCATGAATCATGAATTATGAATCATGAATTGAATCATGAATCATTAATCATGAATCATGAATTAAATCATGAATCATGAATCATGAATCATGAATTATGAATTGAATCATAAATCATGAATCATGAATTGAATCATGAATCATGAATCATGAATCGAATCATGAATCATGAATTGAATCATGAATCATGAATCATGAATTGAATCATTCATCATGAATCATGAGTCATGAATCATTAATTGAATCATGAATCATGAATTGAATCTTGAATCATGAATCATGAATCATGAATCATGAATCATGAATTGAATCATGAATCATGAATCGAATCATGAATCATGAATTGAATCATGAATTGAATCATAAATCATGAATAGAATCATGAATAATGAATTGAATCATGAATCATGAATTGAATCATGAATCATGAATTGAATCAGGAATAGAATCATGAATTGAATCATGAATCATGAATTGAATCAGGAATAGAATCATGAATTGAGTCATGAATCATTATTTAAATCATGAATCATTAATTGAATCATGAATCATACATTGAATCATGAATCATGAATTGAATCATGAATCATGAATTATGAATCATGAATTGAATCATGAATCATGAATTGAATCATGAATCATGAATCATAAATTGAATCATGAATCATGAATTGAATTATGAATAATGAATCATGAATTGAATCATGAATTGAATCATGAATCATGAATCATGAATCATGAATCATGAATTGAATCATGAATCATGAATCATAAATCATGAATTAAATCATGAATTGAATCATGAATCATGAATTAAATCATGAATCATGAATTGAATCATGAATCATGAATCATGAATCGACTCATGAATTATGAATTGAATCATGAATCATAAATTGAATCATGAATCATGAATTGAATCATGAATAATGAATCATGAATCATGAATCATGAATTGAATTATGAATATTGAATCATGAATTGAATCATGAATCATGAATCATGAATTGAATCATGAATCATGAATCATAAATCATGAATTAAATCATGAATTGAATCATGAATCATGAATTAAATCATGAATCATGAATTGAATCATGAATCATGAATCGACTCATGAATTATGAATTGAATCATGAATCATGAATTGAATCATGAATCATGAATCGAATCATGAATCATGAATCAAGAATCATAAATTGAATCATGAATCATGAAATGAATCTTCAATCATGAATCATGAATCATGAATTGAATCATGAATTGAATCATGAATCATGAATCGAATCATGAACCATGAATCAAGAATCATGAATCGAATCATGAATCATGAATTGAATCTTGAATCATGAATCAAGAATCATAAATTGAATCATGAATCATGAATCGAATCATGAATCATGAATCAAATCATGAATAATGAATCATGAATCATGAATCATGAATTGAATCATGAATCATGAATCATTAATCAAATCATGAATCATGAATAAAGAATCATGAATCGAATCATGAATCATGAATTGAATCATGAATCATGAATAAAGAATCATGAATCGAATCATGAATCATGAATTGAATCATGAATCATGAATCAAGAATCATGAATTGAATCATGAATTGAATCATGAATCATGAATCATGAATTGAATCATGAATCATGAATCATGAATTGAATTATGAATCATGAATCATGAATCATGAATTGAATCATGAATCATGAATCATAAATCAAATCATGAATCATGAATTGAATCATGAATCATGAATATTGAATCATGAATCTAGAATTGAATCATGAATCATGAATTGAATCATGAATCATGAATCATGAATCATGAATTGAATCATAAATCATGAATCATGAATCGAATCATAAATCATGAATCATGAATTGAATCATGAATCATGAATCATGAATCAAATCATTAATCATGAATCATGAATTGAATCATAAATCATGAATCATGAATTGAATCATGAATAATGAATCAAATCATTAATCATGAATCATGATTTGAATCATGAATCATGAATTAAATCATGAATCATGAATCATGAATCGAATCATGAATCATTAATAATGAATCATGAATCATGAATCATGAATCATTAATCATTAATCATTAATCATGAATTAAATCATGAATCATGAATTGAATCATGAATCATGAATCTTGAATCATGAATCATGAATTGAATCATGAATCATGAATTGAATCATGAATCATGAATTGAATCATGAATCATGAATCATGAATCAAATCATTAATCATGAATCATGAATCATGAATCGAATCATGAATCATGAATCATGAATCATGAATCATGAATTGAATCATGAATCGACTCATGAATTATGAATTGAATCATGAATCATAAATTGAATCATGAATCATGAATTGAATCATGAATAATGAATCATGAATCATGAATCATGAATTGAATTATGAATATTGAATCATGAATTGAATCATGAATCATGAATCATAAATCATGAATTAAATCATGAATTGAATCATGAATCATGAATTAAATCATGAATCATGAATTGAATCATGAATCATGAATCGATTCATGAATTATGAATTGAATCATGAATCATGAATTGAATCATGAATCATGAATCGAATCATGAATCATGAATCAAGAATCATAAATTGAATCATGAATCATGAAATGAATCTTCAATCATGAATCATGAATCATGAATTGAATCATGAATTGAATCATGAATCATGAATCGAATCATGAACCATGAATCAAGAATCATGAATCGAATCATGAATCATGAATTGAATCTTGAATCATGAATCAAGAATCATAAATTGAATCATGAATCATGAATCGAATCATGAATCATGAATCAAATCATGAATAATGAATCATGAATCATGAATCATGAATTGAATCATGAATCATGAATCATTAATCAAATCATGAATCATGAATAAAGAATCATGAATCGAATCATGAATCATGAATTGAATCATGAATCATGAATAAAGAATCATGAATCGAATCATGAATCATGAATTGAATCATGAATCATGAATCAAGAATCATGAATTGAATCATGAATTGAATCATGAATCATGAATCATGAATTGAATCATGAATCATGAATCATGAATTGAATTATGAATCATGAATCATGAATCATGAATTGAATCATGAATCATGAATCATAAATCAAATCATGAATCATGAATTGAATCATGAATCATGAATATTGAATCATGAATCTAGAATTGAATCATGAATCATGAATTGAATCATGAATCATGAATCATGAATCATGAATTGAATCATAAATCATGAATCATGAATCGAATCATAAATCATGAATCATGAATTGAATCATGAATCATGAATCATGAATCAAATCATTAATCATGAATCATGAATTGAATCATAAATCATGAATCATGAATTGAATCATGAATAATGAATCAAATCATTAATCATGAATCATGATTTGAATCATGAATCATGAATTAAATCATGAATCATGAATCATGAATCGAATCATGAATCATTAATAATGAATCATGAATCATGAATCGAATCATGAATCATGAATCATTAATCATTAATCATTAATCATGAATTAAATCATGAATCATGAATTGAATCATGAATCATGAATCTTGAATCATGAATCATGAATTGAATCATGAATCATGAATTGAATCATGAATCATGAATTGAATCATGAATCATGAATCATGAATCAAATCATTAATCATGAATCATGAATCATGAATCGAATCATGAATCATGAATCATGAATCATGAATTGAATCATGAATCATGAATCATGCATTAAATCATGAATCATGAATCGAATCATGAATCATTAATCATGAATCATGAATCATGAATCGAATCATGAGTCATGAATCATGAATCATGAATCATGAATCATTAATCATTAATCATGAATTAAATCATGAATCATTAATCATGAATTGAATCATGAATCATGAATCATTAATTGAATCATGAATCATGAATCGAATCATAAATAATGAATCCTGAATCATAAATCAAATCATGAATCATGAATCATGAATTATGAATCATGAATTGAATCATGAATCATGAATTATGAATCATGAATTGAATCATTAATCATGAATCATGAATCAAGAATCATGAATTGAATCATAAATCATGAATCATGAATCGAATCATGAATCATGAATCATGAATCATGAATCATGAATTGAATCATGAATCATGAATTATGCATCATGAATTGAATCATGATTCATGAATCATGAATTGAATCATGAATCATGAATTATGAATCATGAATTGAATCATGAATCATGAATCATAAATCAAATCATGAATCATGAATCATGAATTGAATCATGAATCATGAATCTTGAATCATGAATCATGAATTGAATCATGAATCATGAATTGAATCATGAATCATGAATCATGAATCATGAATTGAATCATGAATTGAATCATGAATCATGAATCTTGAATCATGAATCATGAATTGAATCATGAATCATGAATTGAATCATGAATCATGAATCATGAATTGAATCATAAATCATGAATCATGAATCGAATCATAAATCATGAATCATGAATCATGAATCATGAATTGAATCATGAATCATAAATCATGAATCATGAATTGAATCATAAATCATGAATCATGAATCGAATCATAAATCATGAATCATGAATCATGAATTGAATCATAAATCATGAATCATGAATCATGAATTGAATCATAAATCATGAATCATGAATCGAATCATAAATCATGAATTGAATCATGAATCATGAATCATGAATTGAATCATTAATCATGAATCATGAATTGAATCATGAATCATGAATCATGAATTGAATCATTAATCATGAATCATGAATCATGAATCATAAATCATGAATCATGAATCGAATCATGAATCATGAATTGAATCATGAATCATGAATCATGAATTGAATCATTAATCATGAATCATGAATCATGAATCATAAATCATGAATCATGAATTGAATCTTGAATCATGAATCATGATCATGAATTGAATCATGAATTGAATCATAAATCATGAATAGAATCATGAATAATGAATTGAATCATGAATCATGAATTGAATCATGAATCATGAATTGAATCAGGAATCGAATCATGAATTGAATCATGAATCATGAATTGAATCATGAATCATGAATCATGAATTGAATCATGAATCATGATTCATAAATCGAATCATAAATCATGAATTGAATCATGAATCGAATCATGAATTGAGTCATGAATCATGAATCTTGAATCATGAATCATGAATTGAATCATGAATCATGAATTGAATTATGAATCATGAATCATGAATTGAATCATAAATCATGAATCATGAATCGAATCATAAATCATAAATCATGAATCATGAATCATGAATTGAATCATGAATCATGAATCATGAATCATGAATCATGAATCGAATCATGAATCATGATTCATGAATCATGAATTGAATCATGAATCATGAATCATGAATTAAATCATGAATCCTGAATCGAATCATGAATCATTAATCATGAATCATGAATTGAATCATGAGTCATGAATCATGAATCATGAGTCATGAATCATTAATCATGAATCATGAATTAAATCATGAATCATGAATCATTAATTGAATCATGAATCATGAATCATTAATTGAATCATGAATCATGAATCATGAATCATGAATTGAATCCTGAATCATGAATCAAATTATGAATCATGAATTATGAATCATGAATTGAATCATGAATCATGAATTATGAATCATGAATTGAATCATGAATCATGAATCATGAATCATGAATCATGAATTGAATGATAAATCATGCATCATGAATTGAATCATGATTCATGAATCATGAATTGAATCATGAATCATAAATTGAATCATGAATCATGAATTGAATCATGAATCATGAATCATGAATTGAATCATGAATCATGAATCATGAATCATGAATTGAATCATAAATCATGAATCATGAATCGAATCATAAATCATGAATCATGAAACATGAATCATGAATTGAATCATGAATCATGAATCATGAATCAAATCATTAATCATGAATCATGAATCATGAATCGAATCATGAATCATGAATCATGAATTAAATCATGAATCATGAATCATTAATGGAATCATGAATCATTAATCATGAATCATGAATCATGAATCGAATCATGAATCATGAATTGAATCATGAATCATGAATCAAATCATGAATCATGAATAATGAATTGAATCATGAATCATGAATCATGAATTGAATCATGAATCATGAATTGAATCAGGAATCGAATCATGAATTGAATCATGAATCATGAATCAAATCATGAATCATGAATAATGAATTGAATCATGAATCATGAATCATGAATTGAATCATGAATCATGAATTGAATCAGGAATCGAATCATGAATTGAATCATGAATCATGAATTGAATCATGAATCATGAATCATGAATTGAATCATGAATCATGATTCATAAATCGAATCATGAATCATGAATTGAATCATGAATCATGATTCATAAATCGACTCATGAATCATGAATCATGAATCATGAATTATGAATCATGCATTGAATCATGAATCATGAACATGATTGAATCATGAATCATGAATCATGAATCAAGAATCATGAATTGAATCATAAATCATGAATCATAAATCGAATCATGAATCATGAATCATGAATCATGAATCATGAATTGAATCATGAATCATGAATTATGCATCATGAATTGAATCATGATTCATGAATCATGAATTGAATCATGAATCATGAATCATAAATCGAATCATGAATCATGAATTGAATCATGAATCATGAATCTTGAATCATGAATCATGAATTGAATCATGAATCATGAATTGAATCATGAATCATGAATCATGAATCATGAATTGAATCATGAATCATGAATCTTGAATCATGAATCATGAATTGAATCATGAATCATGAATTGAATCATGAATCATGAATCATGAATCATGAATCATGAATTGAATCATAAATCATGAATCATGAATCGAATCATAAATCATGAATCATGAATCATGAATCATGAATTGAATCATGAATCATGAATCATGAATCAAATCATTAATCATGAATCATGAATCATGAATCGAATCATGAATCATGAATTAAATCGTGAATCATGAATCATGAATCGAATCATGAATCATTAATCATGAATCATGAATCATGAATCGAATCATGAATCATGAATTGAATCATGAATCATGAATCATTAATTGAATCATGAATCATGAATCAAATCATGCATCATGAATCATGAATTTTGAATCATGAATTGAATCATGAATCATGAATCATGAATCATGAATTTAATCATAAATCATGAATTATGAATCATGAATCATGAATCATGAATTGAATCATAAATCATGAATCATGAATTGAATCATGAATCATGAATCATGAATCGAATCATGAATCATGAATTGAATCATGAATCATGAATTGAATCATGATCATGAATCATGAATTGAATCATTAATCATGAATCATGAATCATGAATCATAAATCATGAATCATGAATTGAATCTTGAATCATGAATCATGAATCATGAATCATGTATTGAATCATGAATTGAATCATAAATCATGAATAGAATCATGAATAATGAATTGAATCATGAATCATGAATTGAATCAGGAATCGAATCATGAATTGAATCATGAATCATGAATTGAATCATGAATCATGAATCATGAATTGAATCATGAATCATGATTCATAAATCGAATCATGAATCATGAATTGAATCATGAATTCGAATCATGAATTGAGTCATGAATCATGAATCTTGAATCATGAATCATGAATTGAATCATGAATCATGAATTGAATCATGAATCATGAATCATGAATTGAATCATAAATCATGAATCATGAATCGAATCATAAATCATAAATCATGAATCATGAATCATGAATTGAATCATGAATCATGAATCATGAATCAAATCATGAATCATGATTCATGAATCATGAATCATGAATTAAATCATGAATCATGAATTGAATCATGAGTCATGAATCATTAATCATGAATCATGAATTAAATCATGAATCATGAATCATGAATTGAATCATGAGTCATGAATCATTAATCATGAATCATGAATTAAATCATGAATCATGAATCATGAATTGAATCATGAATCATGAATCATTAATTGAATCATGAATCATGAATCGAATCATAAATAATGAATCATGAATCATGAATCATGAATCATGAATTGAATCCTGAATCATGAATCAAATCATGAATCATGAATTATGAATCATGAATTGAATCATGAATCATGAATTATGAATCATGAATTGAATCATGAATCATGAATCATGAATCATGAATCATGAATTGAATCATAAATCATGCATCATGAATTGAATCATGATTCATGAATCATGAATTGAATCATGAATCATGAATCATGAATCATGAATTGAATCATGAATCATAAATCGAATCATGAATCATGAATTGAATCATGAATCATGAATCATGAATTGAATCATGAATCATGAATCATGAATCATGAATTGAATCATAAATCATAAATCATGAATCGAATCATAAATCATGAATCATGAAACATGAATCATGAATTGAATCATGAATCATGAATCATGAATCAAATCATTAATCATGAATCATGAATCATGAATCGAATCATGAATCATGAATCATGAATTAAATCATGAATCATGAATCATGAATCGAATCATGAATCATTAATCATGAATCATGAATCATGAATCGAATCATGAATCATGAATTGAATCATGAATCATGAATCAAATCATGAATCATGAATCATGAATCATGAATTGAATCATGAATCATGAATTATGCATCATGAATTGAATCATGATTCATGAATCATGAATTGAATCATGAATCATGAATCATGAATCATGAATTAAATCATGAATCATGAATCATAAATCGAATCATGAATCATGAATTGAATCATGAATCATGAATCTTGAATCATGAATCATGAATTGAATCATGAATCATGAATTGAGTCATGAATCATGAATAATGAATCATGAATTGAATCATAAATCATGAATCATGAATCGAATCATGAATCATGAATCATGAATCATGAATTGAATCATGAATCATGAATCATGAATCAAATCATTAATCATGAATCATGAATCATGAATCGAATCATGAATCATGAATCATGAATCATGAATTGAATCATGAATCATGAATCATCAATTAAATCATGAATCATGAATCGAATCATGAATCATTAATCATGAATCATGAATCATGAATCGAATCATGAGTCATGAATCAAATCATTAATCATTAATCATGAATTAAATCATGAATCATTAATCATGAATTGAATCATGAATCATGAATCATTAATTGAATCATGAATCATGAATCGAATCATAAATAATGAATCATGAATCATGAATTGAATCCTGAATCATAAATCAAATCATGAATCATGAATCATGAATTATGAATCATGAATTGAATCATGAATCATGAATTATGAATCATGAATTGAATCATTAATCATGAATCATTAATCAAGAATCATGAATTGAATCATAAATCATGAATCATGAATCGAATCATGAATCATGAATCATGAATCATGAATTGAATCATGAATCATGAATTATGCATCATGAATTGAATCATGATTCATGAATCATGAATTGAATCATGAATCATGAATCATGAATCATGAATTGAATCATGAATCATAAATCAAATCATGAATCATGAATTGAATCATGAATCATGAATCTTGAATCATGAATCATGAATTGAATCATGAATCATGAATTGAATCATGAATCATGAATTGAATCATGAATCATGAATCATGAATCATGAATTGAATCATGAATTGAATCATGAATCATGAATCTTGAATCATGAATCATGAATTGAATCATGAATCATGAATTGAATCATGAATCATGAATCATGAATCATGAATTGAATCATGAATCATGAATCATGAATCATGAATTGAATCATAAATCATGAATCATGAATCGAATCATAAATCATGAATCATGAATCATGAATTGAATCATGAATCATGAATCATGAATCATGATTTGAATCATAAATCATGAATCATGAATCGAATCATAAATCATGAATCATGAATCATGAATCATGAATTGAATCATGAATCATGAATCATGAATCAAATCATTAATCATGAATCATGAATTGAATCATAAATCATGAATCATGAATCGAATCATAAATCATGAATCATGAATCATGAATCATGAATTGAATCATGAATCATGAATCATGAATCAAATCATTAATCATGAATCATGAATCATGAATCGAATCATGAATCATGAATCATGAATTAAATCATGAATCATGAATCATGAATCGAATCATGAATCATTAATCATGAATCATGAATCGAATCATGAATCATGAATTGAATCATGAATCATGAATCATGAATTGAATCATGAATCATGAATTGAATCATAAATCATGAATCATGAATCATGAATCATGAATCATGAATTGAATCATGAATCATGAATCAAATCATGCATCATGAATCATGAATTTTGAATCATGAATTGAATCATGAATCATGAATCATGAATCATGAATTGAATCATAAATCATAAATCATCAAGAATCATGAATCATGAATCATTAATTGAATCATAAATCATGAATCATGAATTGAATCATGAATCATGAATCATGAATCGAATCATGAATCATGAATTGAATCATGAATCATGAATCATGAATTGAATCATTAATCATGTATCATGAATCATGAATCATGAATTGAATCATGAATTGAATCATAAATCATGAATAGAATCATGAATAATGAATTGAATCATGAATCATGAATTGAATCATGAATCATGAATCATGAATTGAATCATGAATTGAATCATGAATCATGAATCTTGAATCATGAATCATGAATCGAATCATGAATCATGAATCATGAATTGAATCATGATTTATGAATCATGAATCGAATCTTGAATCATGAATCAAGATCATGAATCGAATCATGAATCATGATCATGAATTGAATCATGAATCATGAATCGAATCATAAATCATGAATCATGAATCATGAATCATGAATTGAATCATGAATCATGAATCATGAATCAAATCATTAATCATGAATCATGAATCATGAATCGAATCATGAATCATGAATCATGAATTAAATCATGAATCATGAATCATTAATCATGAATCATGAATCATGAATTGAATCATGAATCATGAATCATTAATTGAATTATGAATCATGAATCAAATCATGCATCATGAATCATGAATTATGAATTGAATCATGAATTGAATCATGAATCATGATTGAATCATGAATTGATCATGAATCATGAATCATGAATATGAATCATGAATCATGAATCATGAATCTGAATCTGAATCATAAATCATGAATCAGAATTGAATATATTTCATGATCATGAATCGAATCATGAATCATGAATTGAATCATGAATCATGAATTGAATCATTAATCATGAATCATGAATAATGAATCATAAATCATGAATCATGAATTGAATCTTGAATCATGAATCATGAATCATGAATTGAATCATGAATTGAATCATAAATCATGAATAGAATCATGAATAATGAATTGAATCATGAATCATGAATCATGAATTGAATCATGAATCATGAATTGAATCAGGAATCGAATCATGAATTGAATCATGAATCATGAATTGAATCATGAATCATGATTCATAAATCGAATCATGAATCATGAATTGAATCATGAATCGAATCATGAATTGAGTCATGAATCATGAATCTTGAATCATGAATCATGAATTGAATCATGAATCATGAATTGAATCATGATCATGAATTGAATCATAAATCATGAATCATGAATTGAATCATGAATCATGAATCATGAATCGAATCATGAATCATGATTCATGAATCATGAATTGAATCATGAATCATGAATCATGAATTAAATCATGAATCATGAATCGAATCATGAATCATTAATCATGAATCATGAATCATGAATTGAATCATGAGTCATGAATCATTAATTGAATCATGAATCATGAATCGAATCATAAATAATGAATCATTAATCATGAATCATGAATTAAATCATGAATCATGAATCATGAATTGAATCATGAATCATGAATCATTAATTGAATCATGAATCATGAATCGAATCATAAATAATGAATCATGAATCATGAGTCATGAATCATGAATCGAATCCTGAATCATGAATCATGAATTGAATCATGAATCATGAATTATGAATCATGAATTGAATCATGAATCATGAATCATGAATCATGAATCATGAATCATGAATTGAATCATAAATCATGCATCATGAATTGAATCATGATTCATGAATCATGAATTGAATCATGAATCATGAATCATGAATCATGAATTGAATCATGAATCATAAATCGAATCATGAATCATGAATTGAATCATGTATCATGAATCATGAATTGAATCATGAATCATGAATCATGAATTGAATCATAAATCATGAATCATGAATGGAATCATAAATCATGAATCATGAAACATGAATCATGAATTGAATCATGAATCATGAATCATGAATCAAATCATTAATCATGAATCATGAATCATGAATGGAATCATGAATCATGAATCATGAATTAAATCTTGAATCATGAATCATGAATGGAATCATGAATCATTAATCATGAATCATGAATCATGAATCGAATCATGAATCATGAATTGAATCATGAATCATGAATCAAATCATGAATCATGAATATTGAATTGAATCATGAATCATGAATCATGAATTGAATCATGAATCATGAATTGAATCAGGAATCGAATCATGAATTGAATCATGAATCATGAATTGAATCATGAATCATGAATCATGAATTGAATCATGAATCATGATTCATAAATCGAATCATGAATCATGATTCATAAATCGAATCATGAATCATGAATCATGAATCATGAATTATGAATCATGCATTGAATCATGAATCATGAATTATGAATCATGAATTGAATCATGAATCATGAATCATGAATCAAGAATCATGAATTGAATCATAAATCTTGAATCATGAATCGAATCATGAATCATGAATCATGAATCATGAATCATGAATTGAATCATGAATCATGAATTATGCATCATGAATTGAATCATGATTCATGAATCATGAATTGAATCATGAATCATGAATCATAAATCGAATCATGAATCATGAATTGAATCATGAATCATGAATCTTGAATCATGAATCATGAATTGAATCATGAATCATGAATTGAATCATGAGTCATGAATCATGAATCATGAATTGAATCATGAATTGAATCATGAATCATGAATCTTGAATCATGAATCATGAATTGAATCATGAACATGAATTGAATCATGAATCATGAATCATGAATCATGAATCATGAATTGAATCATAAATCATGAATCATGAATCGAATCATAAATCATGAATCATGAATCATGAATCATGAATTGAATCATGAATCATGAATCATGAATCAAATCATTAATCATGAATCATGAATCATGAATCGAATCATGAATCATGAATCATGAATTAAATCATGAATCATGAATCATGAATCGAATCATGAATCATTAATCATGAATCATGAATCATGAATCGAATCATGAATCATGAATTGAATCATGAATCATGAATCATTAATTGAATCATGAATCATGAATCAAATCATGCATCATGAATCATGAATCGAATCATGAATCATTAATCATGAATCATGAATCATGAATCGAATCATGAATCATGAATTGAATCATGATTCATGAATCAAATCATGAATCATGAATCATGAATCATGAATTGAATCATGAATCATGAATTATGCATCATGAATTGAATCATGATTCATGAATCATGAATTGAATCATGAATCATGAATCATGAATCATGAATCATGAATTAAATCATGAATCATGAATCATAAATCGAATCATGAATCATGAATTGAATCATGAATCATGAATCTTGAATCATGAATCATGAATTGAATCATGAATCATGAATTGAGTCATGAATCATGAATAATGAATCATGAATTGAATCATAAATCATGAATCATGAATCGAATCATGAATCATGAATCATGAATCATGAATCATGAATTGAATCATAAATCATGCATCATGAATTGAATCATGATTCATGAATCATGAATTGAATCATGAATCATGAATCATGAATTGAATCATGAATCATGAATCGAATCATGAATCATGAATTGAATCATAAATCATGAATCATGAATCGAATCATAAATCATGAATCATGAAACATGAATCATGAATTGAATCATGAATCATGAATCATGAATCAAATCATTAATCATGAATCATGAATCATGAATGGAATCATGAATCATGAATCATGAATTAAATCATGAATCATGAATCATGAATGGAATCATGAATCATTAATCATGAATCATGAATCGAATCATGAATCATGAATTGAATCATGAATCATGAATCAAATCATGAATCATGAATAATGAATTGAATCATGAATCATGAATCATGAATTGAATCATGAATCATGAATTGAATCAGGAATCGAATCATGAATTGAATCATGAATCATGAATTGAATCATGAATCATGAATTGAATCATGAATCATGATTCATAAATCGAATCATGAATCATGATTCATAAATCGAATCATGAATCATGAATCATGAATCATGAATTATGAATCATGCATTGAATCATGAATCATGAATTATGAATCATGAATTGAATCATGAATCATGAATCATGAATCAAGAATCATGAATTGAATCATAAATCATGAATCATAAATCGAATCATGAATCATGAATCATGAATCATGAATCATGAATTGAATCATGAATCATGAATTATGTATCATGAATTGAATCATGATTCATGAATGATGAATTGAATCATGAATCATGAATCATAAATCGAATCATGAATCATGAATTGAATCATGAATCATGAATCTTGAATCATGAATCATGAATTGAATCATGAATCATGAATTGAATCATGAGTCATGAATCATGAATCATGAATTGAATCATGAATTGAATCATGAATCATGAATCTTGAATCATGAATCATGAATTGAATCATGAATCATGAATTGAATCATGAATCATGAATCATGAATCATGAATCATGAATTGAATCATAAATCATGAATCATGAATCGAATCATAAATCATGAATCATGAATCATGAATCATGAATTGAACCATGAATCATGAATCGTGAATCAAATCATTAATCATGAATCATGAATCATGAATCGAATCATGAATCATGAATCATGAATTAAATCATGAATCATGAATCATGAATCGAATCATGAATCATTAATCATGAATCATGAATCATGAATCGAATCATGAATCATGAATTGAATCATGAATCATAAATCATTAATTGAATCATGAATCATGAATCAAATCATGCATCATGAATCATGAATCGAATCATGAATCATTAATCATGAATCATGAATCATGAATCGAATCATGAATCATGAATTGAATCATGAATCATGAATCAAATCATGAATCATGAATCATGAATCATGAATTGAATCATGAATCATGAATTATGCATCATGAATTGAATCATGATTCATGAATCATGAATAGAATCATGAATCATGAATCATGAATCATGAATCATGAATTAAATCATGAATCATGAATCATAAATCGAATCATGAATCATGAATTGAATCATGAATCATGAATCTTGAATCATGAATCATGAATTGAATCATGAATCATGAATTGAGTCATGAATCATGAATAATGAATCATGAATTGAATCATAAATCATGAATCATGAATCGAATCATGAATCATGAATCATGAATCATGAATCATGAATTGAATCATGAATCATGAATCATGAATCAAATCATTAATCATGAATCATGAATCGAATCATGAATCATGAATCATGAATCATGAATTGAATCATGAATCATGAATCATGAATTAAATCATGAATCATGAATCGAATCATGAATCATTAATCATGAATCATGAATCATGAATCGAATCATGAGTCATGAATCATGAATCATGAATCATGAATCATTAATCATTAATCATGAATTAAATCATGAATCATTAATCATGAATTGAATCATGAATCATGAATCATTAATTTAATCATGAATCATGAATTGAATCATAAATAATGAATCATGAATCATGAATCATGAATTGAATCCTGAATCATAAATCAAATCATGAATCATGAATCATGAATTATGAATCATGAATTGAATCATGAATCATGAATTATGAATCATGAATTGAATCATGATTCATGAATCATGAATTGAATCATGAATCATGAATCATGAATCATGAATTGAATCATAAATCATGAATCATGAATCGAATCATGAATCATGAATCATGAATCATGAATCATGAATTGAATCATGAATCATGAATTATGCATCATGAATTGAATCATGATTCATGAATCATGATTGAATCATGAATCATGAATCATGAATCATGAATTGAATCATGAATCATGAATCATAAATCAAATCATGAATCATGAATTGAATTATGAATCATGAATCTTGAATCATGAATCATGAATTGAATCATGAATCATGAATTGAATCATGAATCATGAATCATGAATCATGAATTGAATCATGAATTGAATCATGAATCATGAATCTTGAATCATGAATCATGAATTGAATCATGAATCATGAATTGAATCATGAATCATGAATCATGAATCATGAATTGAATCATGAATCATGAATCATGAATCATGAATTGAATCATAAATCATGAATCATGAATCGAATCATAAATCATGAATCATGAATCATGAATCATGAATTGAATCATGAATCATGAATCATGAATCATGAATTGAATCATAAATCATGAATCATGAATCGAATCATAAATCATGAATCATGAATCATGAATCATGAATTGAATCATGAATCATGAATCATGAATCATGAATTGAATCATAAATCATGAATCATGAATCGAATCATGAATCATGAATCATGAATCGAATCATGAATCATTAATCATGAATCATGATCGAATCATGAATCATGAATTGAATCATGAATCATGAATCATTAATTGAATCATGAATCATGAATTGAATCATAAATCATGAATCATGAATCATGAATCATGAATCATGAATTGAATCATGAATTATGAATCAAATCATGCATCATGAATCATGAATTTTGAATCATGAATTGAATCATGAATCATGAATCATGAATCATGAATTGAATCATAAATCATGAATCATGAATCATGAATCATGAATTGAATCATAAATCATGAATCATGAATTGAATCATGAATCATGAATCATGAATCGAATCATGAATCATGAATTGAATCATGAATCATGAATCATGAATTAAATCATTAATCATGAATCATGAATCATGAATCATAAATCATGAATCATGAATTGAATCTTGAATCATGAATCATGAATCATGAATCATGAATTGAATCATGAATTGAATCATAAATCATGAATAGAATCATGAATAATGAATTGAATCATGAATTGAATCATAAATCATGAATAGAATCATGAATAATGAATTGAATCATGAATCATGAATCATGAATTGAATCATGAATCATGAATTGAATCAGGAATCGAATCATGAATTGAATCATGAATCATGAATTGAATCAGGAATCGAATCATGATTGAATCATGAATCATGATTCATAAATCGAATCATGAATCATGAATTGAATCATGAATCATGATTCATAAATCGAATCATGAATCATGAATCATGAATCATGAATTATGAATCATGCATTGAATCATGAATCATGAATTATGAATCATGAATTGAATCATGAATCATGAATCATGAATCAAGAATCATGAATTGAATCATAAATCATGAATCATGAATTGAATCATGAATCATGAATCATGAATCATGAATTGAATCATGAATCATGAATTATGCATCATGAATTGAATCATGATTCATGAATCATGAATTGAATCATGAATCATGAATCATAAATCGAATCATGAATCATGAATTGAATCATGAATCATGAATCTTGAATCATAAATCATGAATCATGAATCGAATCATAAATCATGAATCATGAATCATGAATCATGAATTGAATCATGAATCATGAATCAAATCATTAATCATGAATCATGAATCATGAATCGAATCATGAATCATGAATCATAGAATTAAATCATGAATCATGAATCATGAATCGAATCATGAATCATTAATCATGATTCATGAATCATGAATCGAATCATGAATCATGAATTGAATCATGAATCATAAATCATTAATTGAATCATGAATCATGAATCAAATCATGCATCATGAATCATGAATCGAATCATGAATCATGAATCATGAATCATGAATCGAATCATGAATCATGAATTGAATCATGAATCATGAATCAAATCATGAATCATGAATCATGAATCATGAATTGAATCATGAATCATGAATTATGCATCATGAATTGAATCATGATTCATGAATCATGAATAGAATCATGAATCATGAATCATGAATCATGAATCATGAATTAAATCATGAATCATGAATCATAAATCGAATCATGAATCATGAATTGAATCATGAATCATGAATCTTGAATCATGAATCATGAATTGAATCATGAATTGAGTCATGAATCATGAATAATGAATCATGAATTGAATCATAAATCATGAATCATGAATCGAATCATGAATCATGAATCATGAATCATGAATCATGAATTGAATCATGAATCATGAATCATGAATCAAATCATTAATCATGAATCATGAATCGAATCATGAATCATGAATCATGAATCATGAATTGAATCATGAATCATGAATCATGAATTAAATCATGAATCATGATCGAATCATGAATCATTAATCATGAATCATGAATCATGATCGAATCATGAGTCATGAATCATGAATCATGAATCATGAATCATTAATCATTAATCATGAATTAAATCATGAATCATTAATCAGATTGAATCATGAATCATGATCATTAATTGAATCATGAATCATGAATCGAATCATAAATAATGAATCATGAATCATGAATCATGAATTGAATCCTGAATCATAAATCAAATCATGAATCATGAATCATGAATTATGAATCATGAATTGAATCATGAATCATGAATTATGATTCATGAATTGAATCATTAATCATGAATCATGAATCAAGAATCATGAATTGAATCATAAATCATGAATCATGAATCGAATCATGAATCATGAATCATGAATCATGAATCATGAATTGAATCATGAATCATGAATTAATCATGAATTGAATCATGATTCATGAATCATGAATTGAATCATGAATCATGAATCATGAATCATGAATTGAATCATGAATCATGAATCATAAATCAAATCATGAATCATGAATTGAATTATGAATCATGAATCTTGAATCATGAATCATGAATTGAATCATGAATCATGAATTGAATCATGAATCATGAATCATGAATCATGAATTGAATCATGAATTGAATCATGAATCATGAATCTTGAATCATGAATCATGAATTGAATCATGAATCATGAATTGAATCATGAATCATGAATCATGAATCATGAATTGAATCATGAATCATGAATCATGAATCATGAATTGAATCATAAATCATGAATCATGAATCGAATCATAAATCATGAATCATGAATCATGAATCATGAATTGAATCATGAATCATGAATCATGAATCATGAATTGAATCATAAATCATGATCATGAATCGAATCAGTAAATCATGAATTATGAATCATGAATCATGAATTGAATCATGAATCATGAATCATGAATCAAATCATTAATCATGAATCATGAATCATGAATCGAATCATGAATCATGAATCATGAATTAAATCATGAATCATGAATCATGAATCGAATCATGAATCATTAATCATGAATCATGAATCGAATCATGAATCATGAATTGAATCATGAATCATGAATCATGAATCATGAATCATGAATCATGAATTGAATCATGAATTATGAATCAAATCATGCATCATGAATCATGAATTTTGAATCATGAATTGAATCATGAATCATGAATCATGAATCATGAATTGAATCATAAATCATGAATCATGAATCATGAATCATGAATCATGAATTGAATCATAAATCATGAATCATGAATTGAATCATGAATCATGAATCATGAATCGAATCATGAATCATGAATTGAATCATGAATCATGAATCATGAATTAAATCATTAATCATGAATCATGAATCATGAATCATAAATCATGAATCATGAATTGAATCTTGAATCATGAATCATGAATCATGAATCATGAATTGAATCATGAATTGAATCATAAATCATGAATAGAATCATGAATAATGAATTGAATCATGAATTGAATCATAAATCATGAATAGAATCATGAATAATGAATTGAATCATGAATCATGAATCATGAATTGAATCATGAATCATGAATTGAATCAGGAATCGAATCATGAATTGAATCATGAATCATGAATTGAATCAGGAATCGAATCATGAATTGAATCATGAATCATGATTCATAAATCGAATCATGAATCATGAATTGAATCATGAATCATGATTCATAAATCGAATCATGAATCATGAATCATGAATCATGAATTATGAATCATGCATTGAATCATGAATCATGAATTATGAATCATGAATTGAATCATGAATCATGAATCATGAATCATGAATTGAATCATAATCATGAATCATGAATTGAATCATGAATCATGAATCATGAATCATGATTGAATCATGAATCATGAATTATGCATCATGAATTGAATCATGATTCATGAATCATGAATTGAATCATGAATCATGAATCATAAATCGAATCATGAATCATGAATTGAATCATGAATCATGAATCTTGAATCATGAATCATGAATGAATCATGAATCATGAATTGAATCATGAATCATGATCATGAATTGAATCATGAATTGAATCATGAATCATGAATCTTGAATCATGGAAACATGAATTGAATCATGAATCATGAATTGAATCATGAATCATGAATCATGAATCATGAATCATGAATTGAATCAT
Source organism: Mixophyes fleayi (assembly GCF_038048845.1). NCBI lineage: Eukaryota > Metazoa > Chordata > Amphibia > Anura > Limnodynastidae > Mixophyes > Mixophyes fleayi. The sequence goes on along the minus strand of NW_027447527.1, from coordinate 55,028 downwards.
AAATCATGAATCATGAATCGAATCATAAATCATGAATCATGAATCATGAATCATGAATTGAATCATGAATCATATGAATCATGAATCAAATCATTAATCATGAATCATGAATCATGAATCGAATCATGAATCATGAATCATGAATTAAATCATGAATCATGAATCATGAATCGAATCATGAATCATAAATCATGAATCAGAATCATGAATCGAATCATGAATCATGAATTGAATCATGAATCATGAATCATTAATTGAATTATGAATCATGAATCAAATCATGCATCATGAATCATGAATTTGAATCATGAATTGAATCATGAATCATGAATCATGAATCATGAATTGAATCATAAATCATGAATCATGAATCATGAATCATGAATCATGACTGAATCATAAATCATGAATCATGAATTGAATCATGAATCATGAATCATGAATCGAATCATGAATCATGAATTGAATCATGAATCATGAATCATGAATTGAATCATTAATCATGAATCATGAATAATGAATCATAAATCATGAATCATGAATTGAATCTTGAATCATGAATCATGAATCATGAATCATGAATTGAATCATGAATTGAATCATAAATCATGAATAGAATCATGAATAATGAATTGAATCATGAATCATGAATCATGAATTGAATCATGAATCATGAATTGAATCAGGAATCGAATCATGAATTGAATCATGAATCATGAATCATGAATTGAATCATGAATCATGATTCATAAATCGAATCATGAATCATGAATTGAATCATGAATCGAATCATGAATTGAGTCATGAATCATGAATCTTGAATCATGAATCATGAATTGAATCATGAATCATGAATCATGAATTGAATCATAAATCATGAATCATGAATCGAATCATAAATCATAAATCATGAATCATGAATCATGAATCATGAATTGAATCATGAATTGAATCATAAATCATGAATAGAATCATGAATAATGAATTGAATCATGAATCATGAATCATGAATTGAATCATGAATCATGAATTGAATCAGGAATCGAATCATGAATTGAATCATGAATCATGAATTGAATCAGGAATCGAATCATGAATTGAATCATGAATCATGATTCATAAATCGAATCATGAATCATGAATTGAATCATGAATCATGATTCATAAATCGAATCATGAATCATGAATCATGAATTATGAATCATGCATTGAATCATGAATCATGAATTATGAATCATGAATTGAATCATGAATCATGAATCATGAATCAAGAATCGAATCATGAATCATGAATTGAATCATGAATCATGAATCAAATCATGAATCATGAATCATGAATCATGAATTGAATCATGAATCATGAATTGAATCAGGAATCGAATCATGAATTGAATCATGAATCATGAATCATGAATTGAATCATGAATCATGATTCATAAATCGAATCATGAATCATGATTCATAAATCGAATCATGATCATGAATCATGAATTATGAATCATGCATTGAATCATGAATCATGAATTATGAATCATGAATTGATCATGAATCATGAATCATGAAATCAGAATCCTGAATGATCATAAATCTGAATCATGAATGAATCATGATCATGAATCATGAATCATGAATCATGAATTGAATCATGAATCATGAATTGATCATGATGAATCATGATTCATGAATCATGATGAATCATGAATCATGAATCATAATGAATCATGAATCTGATGAATCATGAATCATGAATCTTGAATCATGAATCATGCATTGAATCATGAATCATGAATTGAATCATGAGTCATGAATCATGAATGAATTGAATCATGATGAATCATGAATCATGAATCTTGAATCATGAATATCAATTCGATCATGAAATCATGAATGAATCATGAATCATGAATCATGAATCATGAATCATGATTGAATCATAAATCATGAATCATGAATCGAATCATAAATCATGAATCATGAATCATGAATTGAATCATGAATCATGAATCATGAATCAAATCATTAATCATGAATCATGAATCATGAATCGAATCATTGAATCATGAATCATGAATTAAATCATGAATCATGAATCGAATCATGAATCATTAATCATGAATCATGAATCATGAATCGAATCATGAATCATGAATTGAATCATGAATCATGAATCATTAATTGAATCATGAATCATGAATCAAATCATGCATCATGAATCATGAATCGAATCATGAATCATTAATCATGAATCATGAATCATGAATCGAATCATGAATCATGAATTGAATCATGAATCATGAATCAAATCATGAATCATGAATCATGAATCATGAATTGAATCATGAATCATGAATTATGCATCATGAATTGAATCATGATTCATGAATCATGAATTGAATCATGAATCATGAATCATGAATCATGAATTAAATCAATGAATCATGAATCATAAATCGAATCATGAATCATGAATTGAATCATGAATCATGAATCTTGAATCATGAATCATGAATTGAATCATGAATCATGAATTGAGTCATGAATCATGAATAATGAATCATGAATTGAATCATAAATCATGAATCATGAATCGAATCATGAATCATGAATCATGAATCATGAATCATGAATTGAATCATAAATCATGCATCATGAATTGAATCATGATTCATGAATCATGAATTGAATCATGAATCATGAATCATGAATTGAATCATGACTCATAAATCGAATCATGAATCATGAATTGAATCATGTGTCATGAATCATGAATTGAATCATGAATCATGAATCATGAATTGAATCATAAATCATGAATCATGAATCGAATCATAAATCATGAATCATGAAACATGAATCATGAATTGAATCATGAATCATGAATCATGAATCAAATCATTAATCATGAATCATGAATCATGAATGGAATCATGAATCATGAATCATGAATTAAATCATGAATCATGAATCATGAATGGAATCATGAATCATTAATCATGAATCATGAATCATGAATCGAATCATGAATCATGAATTGAATCATGAATCATGAATCAAATCATGAATAATGAATAATGAATTGAAATCATGAATCATGAATCATGAATTGAATCATGAATCATGAATTGAATCAGGAATCGAATCATGAATTGAATCATGAATCATGAATTGAATCATGAATCATGAATCATGAATTGAATCATGAATCATGATTCATAAATCGAATCATGATCATGATTCATAAATCGAATCATGAATCATGAATCATGAATCATGAATTATGAATCATGCATTGAATCATGAATCATGAATTATGAATCATGAATTGAATCATGAATCATGAATCATGAATCAAGAATCATGAATTGAATCATAAATCATGAATCATGAATCGAATCATGAATCATGAATCATGAATCATGAATCATTAATCATGAATTGAATCATGAATCATGAATTATGCATCATGAATTGAATCATGATTCATGAATCATGAATTGAATCATGAATCATGAATCATAAATCGAATCATGAATCATGAATTGAATCATGAATCATGAATCTTGAATCATGAATCATGAATTGAATCATGAATCATGAATTGAATCATGAGTCATGAATCATGAATCATGAATTGAATCATGAATTGAATCATGAATCATGAATCTTGAATCATGAATCATGAATTGAATCATGAATCATGAATTGAATCATGAATCATGAATCATGAATCATGAATTGAATCATAAATCATGAATCATGAATCGAATCATAAATCATGAATCATGAATCATGAATCATGAATTGAATCATGAATCATGAATCATGAATCAAATCATTAATCATGAATCATGAATCATGAATCGAATCATGAATCATGAATCATGAATTAAATCATGAATCGAATCATGAATCATTAATCATGAATCATGAATCATGAATCGAATCATGAATCATGAATCATGAATCGAATCATGATCATGAATTGAATCATGAATCATGAATCATTAATTGAATCATGAATCATGAATCAAATCATGCATCATGAATCATGAATCGAATCATGAATCATTAATCATGAATCATGAATCATGAATCGAATCATGAATCATGAATTGAATCATGAATCAAAATCATGAATCATGAATCATGAATCATGAATTGAATCATGAATCATGAATCAAATCATGAATCATGAATCATGAATCATGAATTGAATCATGAATCATGAATTATGCATCATGAATTGAATCATGATTCATGAATCATGAATAGAATCATGAATCATGAATCATGAATCATGAATCATGAATTAAATCATGAATCATGAATCATAAATCGAATCATGAATCATGAATTGAATCATGAATCATGAATCTTGAATCATGAATCATGAATTGAATCATGAATCATGAATTAAGTCATGAATCATGAATAATGAATCATGAATTTGAATCATAAATCATGAATCATGAATCGAATCATGAATCATGAATCATGAATTGAATCATGAATCATGAATCATGAATCAAATCATTAATCATGAATCATGAATCGAATCATGAATCATGAATCATGAATCATGAATCTATGAATCGAATCATGAATCATTAATCATGAATCATGAATCATGAATCGAATCATGAATCATGAATCATGAATTAAATCATGAATCATGAATCGAATCATGAATCATTAATCATGAATCATGAATCATGAATCGAATCATGAAGTAAGTGTCAAGTCTGAATCATGAATCATGAATCATGAATCATTAATCATTAATCATGAATTAATCATGAATCATTAATCATGAATTGAATCATGAATCATGAATCATTAATTGAATCATGAATCATGAATCGAATCATAAATAATGAATCATGAATCATGAATCATGAATTGAATCCTGAATCATAAATCAAATCATGAATCATGAACCATGAATTATGAATCATGAATTGAATCATGAATCATGAATTATGAATCATGAATTGAATCATTAATCATGAATCATGAATCAAGAATCATGAATTGGAATCATAAATCATGAATCATGAATCGAATCATGAATTGAATCATGAATCATGAATTATGCATCATGAATTGAATCATGATTCATGAATCATGAATTGAATCATGAATCATGAATCATGAATCATGAATTGAATCATGAATCATGAATCATAAATCAAATCATGAATCATGAATTGAATTATGAATCATGAATCTTGAATCATGAATCATGAATTGAATCATGAATCATGAATTGAATCAGGAATCATGAATCATGAATCATGAATTGAATCATGAATTGAATCATGAATCATGAATCTTGAATCATGAATCATGAATTGAATCATGAATCATGAATTGAATCATGAATCATGAATCATGAATCATGAATTGAATCATGAATCATGAATCATGAATCATGAATTGAATCATAAATCATGAATCATGAATCGAATCATAAATCATGAATCATGAATCATGAATCATGAATTGAATCATGAATCATGAATCATGAATCATGAATTGAATCATAAATCATGAATCATGAATCGAATCATAAATCATGAATCATGAATCATGAATCATGAATTGAATCATGAATCATGAATCATGAATCAAATCATTAATCATGAATCATGAATCATGAATCGAATCATGAATCATGAATCATGAATTAAATCATGAATCATGAATCATGAATCGAATCATGAATCATTAATCATGAATCATGAATCGAATCATGAATCATGAATTGAATCATGAATCATGAATCATTAATTGAATCATGAATCATGAATTGAATCATAAATCATGAATCATGAATTGAATCATGAATTATGAATCAAATCATGCATCATGAATCATGAATTTTGAATCATGAATTGAATCATGAATCATGAATCATGAATCATGATTGAATCATAAATCATGAATCATGAATCATGAATCATGAATCATGAATTGAATCATAAATCATGAATCATGAATTGAATCATGAATCATGAATCATGAATCGAATCATGAATCATGAATTGAATCATGAATCATGAATCATGAATTAAATCATTAATCATGAATCATGAATCATGAATCATAAATCATGAATCATGAATTGAATCTTGAATCATGAATCATGAATCATGAATCATGAATTGAATCATGAATTGAATCATAAATCATGAATAGAATCATGAATAATGAATTGAATCATGAATCATGAATTGAATCATGAATCATGAATTGAATCAGGAATCGAATCATGAATTGAATCATGAATCATGAATTGAATCAGGAATCGAATCATGAATTGAATCATGAATCATGATTCATAAATCGAATCATGAATCATGAATTGAATCATGAATCATGATTCATAAATCGAATCATGAATCATGAATCATGATCATGAATTATGAATCATGCATTGAATCATGAATCATGAATTATGAATCATGAATTGAATCATGAATCATGAATCATGAATCAAGAATCATGAATTGAATCATAAATCATGAATCATGAATCGAATCATGAATCATGAATCATGAATCATGAATTGAATCATGAATCATGAATTATGCATCATGAATTGAATCATGATTCATGAATCATGAATTGAATCATGAATCATGAATCATAAATCGAATCATGAATCATGAATTGAATCATGAATCATGAATTAAATCATGAATCATGAATCATGAATCATGAATTGAATCATGAATTTGAATCATGAATCATGAATCTTGAATCATGAATCATGAATTGAATCATGAATCATGAATTGAATCATGAATCATGAATCATGAATCATGAATCATGAATTGAATCATAAATCATGAATCATGAATCGAATCATAAATCATGAATCATGAATCATGAATCATGAATTGAATCTTTAATCATGAATCATGAATCATGAATCGAATCATGAATTGAATCATGAATCATGAATTATGCATCATGAATTGAATCATGATTCATGAATCATGAATTGAATCATGAATCATGAATCATGAATCATGAATTGAATCATGAATCATGAATCATAAATCAAATCATGAATCATGAATCATGAATTGAATCATGAATCATGAATCATAAATCAAATCATGAATCATGAATTGAATTATGAATCATGAATCTTGAATCATGAATCATGAATTGAATCATGAATCATGAATTGAATCAGGAATCATGAATCATGAATCATGAATTGAATCATGAATGAATCATGAATCATGAATCTTGAATCATGAATCATGAATTGAATCATGAATCATGAATTGAATCATGAATCATGAATCATGAATCATGAATTGAATCATGAATCATGAATCATGAATCATGAATTGAATCATAAATCATGAATCATGAATCGAATCATAAATCATGAATCATGAATCATGAATCATGAATTGAATCATGAATCATGAATCATGAATCATGAATTGAATCATAAATCATGAATCATGAATCGAATCATAAATCATGAATCATGAATCATGAATCATGAATTGAATCATGAATCATGAATCATGAATCAAATCATTAATCATGAATCATGAATCATGAATCGAATCATGAATCATGAATTAAATCATGAATCATGAATCATGAATCGAATCATGAATCATTAATCATGAATCATGAATCGAATCATGAATCATGAATTGAATCATGAATCATGAATCATTAATTGAATCATGAATCATGAATTGAATCATAAATCATGAATCATGAATCATGAATCATGAATTGAATCATGAATTATGAATCAAATCATGCATCATGAATCATGAATTTGAATCATGAATTGAATCATGAATCATGAATCATGAATCATGAATTGAATCATAAATCATGAATCATGAATCATGAATCATGAATCATGAATTGAATCATAAATCATGAATCATGAATTGAATCATGAATCATGAATCATGAATCGAATCATGAATCATGAATTGAATCATGAATCATGAATCATGAATTAAATCATTAATCATGAATCATGAATCATGAATCATAAATCATGAATCATGAATTGAATCTTGAATCATGAATCATGAATCATGAATCATGAAATGAATCATGAATTGAATCATAAATCATGAATAGAATCATGAATAATGAATTGAATCATGAATCATGAATCATGAATTGAATCATGAATCATGAATTGAATCAGGAATCGAATCATGAATTGAATCATGAATCATGAATTGAATCAGGAATCGAATCATGAATTGAATCATGAATCATGATTCATAAATCGAATCATGAATCATGAATTGAATCATGAATCATGATTCATAAATCGAATCATGAATCATGAATCATTGAATTATGAATCATGCATTGAATCATGAATCATGAATTATGAATCATGAATTGAATCATGAATCATGAATCATGAATCAAGAATCATGAATTGAATCATAAATCATGAATCATGAATCGAATCATGAATCATGAATCATGAATCATGAATTGAATCGTGAATCATGAATTATGCATCATGAATTGAATCATGATTCATGAATCATGAATTGAATCATGAATCATGAATCATAAATCGAATCATGAATCATGAATTGAATCATGAATCATGAATTAAATCATGAATCATGAATCATGAATCATGAATTGAATCATTGAATTGAATCATGAATCATGAATCTTGAATCATGAATTGAATCATAAATCATGAATCATGAATCGAATCATAAATCATGAATCATGAATCATGAATCATGAATTGAATCATTAATCATGAATCGAATCATGAATCATGAATCATGAATTAAATCATGAATCATGAATCATGAATCATGAATTGAATCATAAATCATGAATCATGAATCGAATCATAAATCATGAATCATGAATCATGAATCATGAATTGAATCATTAATCATGAATCATGAATCATGAATCGAATCATGAATCATGAATCATGAATTAAATCATGAATCATGAATCATGAATCGAATCATGAATCATGAATCATGAATCATGAATCATGAATCGAATCATGAATCATAAATTGAATCATGAATCATGAATCATTAATTGAATTATGAATCATGAATCAAATCATGCATCATGAATCATGAATTTTGAATCATGAATTGAATCATGAATCATGAATCATGAATCATGAATTGAATCATAAATCATGAATCATGAATCATGAATCATGAATCATGAATTGAATCATAAATCATGAATCATGAATTGAATCATGAATCATGAATCATGAATCGAATCATGAATCATGAATTGAATCATGAATCATGAATCATGAATTGAATCATTAATCATGAATCATGAATAATGAATCATAAATCATGAATCATGAATTGAATCTTGAATCATGAATCATGAATCATGAATTGAATCATGAATTGAATCATAAATCATGAATAGAATCATGAATAATGAATTGAATCATGAATCATGAATCATGAATTGAATCATGAATCATGAATTGAATCAGGAATCGAATCATGAATTGAATCATGAATCATGAATTGAATCATGAATCATGAATCATGAATTGAATCATGAATCATGATCATAAATCGAATCATGAATCATGAATTGAATCATGAATCGAATCATGAATTGAGTCATGAATCATGATCTTGAATCATGAATCATGAATTGAATCATGAATCATGAATTGAATCATGAATCATGAATCATGAATTGAATCATAAATCATGAATCATGAATCGAATCATAAATCATAAATCATGAATCATGAATCATGAATTGAATCATGAATTGAATCATAAATCATGAATAGAATCATGAATAATGAATTGAATCATGAATCATGAATCATGAATTGAATCATGAATCATGAATTGAATCAGGAATCGAATCATGAATCGAATCATGAATCATGAATTGAATCAGGAATCGAATCATGAATTGAATCATGAATCATGATTCATAAATCGAATCATGAATCATGAATTGAATCATGAATCATGATTCATAAATCGAATCATGAATCATGAATCATGAATCATGAATTATGAATCATGCATTGAATCATGAATCATGAATTATGAATCATGAATTGAATCATGAATCATGAATCATGAATCAAGAATCATGAATTGAATCATAAATCATGAATCATGAATCGAATCATGAATCATGAATTATGAATCATGCATTGAATCATGAATCATGAATTATGAATCATGAATTGAATCATGAATCATGAATCATGAATCAAGAATCATGAATTGAATCATAAATCATGAATCATGAATCGAATCATGAATCATGAATCATGAATCATGAATTGAATCATGAATCATGAATTGAATCATGAATGAATCATGATTCATGAATCATGAATTGAATCATGAATCATGAATCATAAATCGAATCATGAATCATGAATTGAATCATGAATCATGAATCTTGAATCATGAATCATGAATTGAATCATGAATCATGATTGAATCATGAATCATGAATCATGATCATGAATTGAATCATGAATTGAATCATGAATCATAAATCTTGAATCATGAATCATGAATTGAATCATGAATCATGAATTGAATCATGAATCATGAATCATGAATCATGAATCATGAATTGAATCATTAATCATGAATCATGAATCATGAATCGGAATCATGAATCATGAATCATGAATTAAATCATGAATCATGAATCATGAATCGAATCATGAATCATGAATCATGAATCATGAATCATGAATCGAATCATGAATCATGAATTGAATCATGAATCATGAATCATTAATTTAATTATGAATCATGAATCAAATCATGCATCATGAATCATGAATTTTGAATCATGAATTGAATCATGAATCATGAATCATGAATCATGAATCATGAATTGAATCATAAATCATGAATCATGAATCATGAATCATGAATTGAATCATAAATCATGAATCATGATTGAATCATGAATCATGAATCATGAATCGAATCATGAATCATGAATTGAATCATGAATCATGAATCATGAATTGAATCATTAATCATGAATCATGAATAATGAATCATAAATCATGAATCATGAATTGAATCTTGAATCATGAATCATGAATCATGAATCATGAATTGAATCATGAATTGAATCATAAATCATGAATAGAATCATGAATAATGAATTGAATCATGAATCATGAATCATGAATTGAATCATGAATCATGAATTGAATCAGGAATCGAATCATGAATTGAATCATGATCATGAATCATGAATTGAATCATGAATCATGATTCATAAATCGAATCATGAATCATGAATTGAATCATGAATCGAATCATGAATTGAGTCATGAATCATGAATCTTGAATCATGAATCATGAATTGAATCATGAATCATGAATTGAATCATGAATCATGAATCATGAATTGAATCATAAATCATGAATCATGAATCGAATCATAAATCATAAATCATGAATCAATGAATCATGAATCATGAATTGAATCATGAATTGAATCATAAATCATGAATAGAATCATGAATAATGAATTGAATCATGAATCATGAATCATGAATTGAATCATGAATCATGAATTGAATCAGGAATCGAATCATGAATTGAATCATGAATCATGAATTGAATCAGGAATCGAATCATGAATTGAATCATGAATCATGATTCATAAATCGAATCATGAATCATGAATTGAATCATGAATCATGATTCATAAATCGAATCATGAATCATGAATCATGAATCATGAATTATGAATCATGCATTGAATCATGAATCATGAATTATGAATCATGAATTGAATCATGAATCATGAATCATGAATCATGAATCATGAATTGAATCATGAATCATGAATTATGCATCATGAATTGAATCATGATTCATGAATCATGAATTGAATCATGAATCATGAATCATAAATCGAATCATGAATCATGAATTGAATCATGATCATGAATCTTGAATCATGAATCATGAATTGAATCATGAATCATGAATTGAATCATGAATCATGAATCATGAATCATGAATTGAATCATGAATTGAATCATGAATCATAAATCTTGAATCATGAATCATGAATTGAATCATGAATCATGAATTGAATCATGAATCATGAATCATGAATCATGAATCATGAATTGAATCATAAATCATGAATCATGAATCGAATCATAAATCATGAATCATGAATCATGAATCATGAATTGAATCATGAATCATGAATCATGAATCAAATCATTAATCATGAATCATGAATCATGAATCGAATCATGAATCATGAATTCATGAATTAAATCATGAATCATGAATCATGAATCGAATCATGAATCATTAATCATGAATCATGAATCATGAATCGAATCATGAATCATGAATTGAATCATGAATCATTAATTGAATTATGAATCATGAATCAAATCATGCATCATGAATCATGAATTTTGAATCATGAATTGAATCATGAATCATGAATCATGAATCATGAATTGAATCATAAATCATGAATCATGAATCATGAATCATGAATCATGAATTGAATCATGAATTGAATCATAAATCATGAATAGAATCATGAATAATGAATTGAATCATGAATCATGAATCATGAATTCAATCATGAATCATGAATTGAATCAGGAATCGAATCATGAATTGAATCATGAATCATGAATTGAATCAGGAATCGAATCATGAATTGAATCATGAATCATGATTCATAAATCGAATCATGAATCATGAATTGAATCATGAATCATGATTCATAAATCGAATCATGAATCATGAATCATGAATCATGAATTATGAATCATGCATTGAATCATGAATCATGAATTATGAATCATGAATTGAATCATGAATCATGAATCATGAATCAAGAATCATGAATTGAATCATAAATCATGAATCATGAATCGAATCATGAATCATGAATTATGAATCATGCATTGAATCATGAATCATGAATTATGAATCATGAATTGAATCATGAATCATGAATCATGAATCAAGAATCATGAATTGAATCATAAATCATGAATCATGAATCGAATCATGAATCATGAATCATGAATCATGAATTGAATCATGAATCATGAATTGAATCATGAATTGAATCATGATTCATGAATCATGAATTGAATCATGAATCATGAATCATAAATCGAATCATGAATCATGAATTGAATCATGAATCATGAATCTTGAATCATGAATCATGAATTGAATCATGAATCATGAATTGAATCATGAATCATGAATCATGAATCATGAATTGAATCATGAATTGAATCATGAATCATAAATCTTGAATCATGAATCATGAATTGAATCATGAATCATGAATTGAATCATGAATCATGAATCATGAATCATGAATCAATGAATTGAATCATTAATCATGAATCATGAATCATGAATCGAATCATGAATCATGAATCATGAATTAAATCATGAATCATGAATCATGAATCGAATCATGAATCATGAATCATGAATCATGAATCATGAATCGAATCATGAATCATGAATTGAATCATGAATCATGAATCATTAATTTAATTATGAATCATGAATCAAATCATGCATCATGAATCATGAATTTTGAATCATGAATTGAATCATGAATCATGAATCATGAATCATGAATTGAATCATAAATCATGAATCATGAATCATGAATCATGAATCATGAATTGAATCATAAATCATGAATCATGAATTGAATCATGAATCATGAATCATGAATCGAATCATGAATCATGAATTGAATCATGAATCATGAATCATGAATTGAATCATTAATCATGAATCATGAATAATGAATCATAAATCATGAATCATGAATTGAATCTTGAATCATGAATCATGAATCATGAATCATGAATTGAATCATGAATTGAATCATAAATCATGAATAGAATCATGAATAATGAATTGAATCATGAATCATGAATCATGAATTGAATCATGAATCATGAATTGAATCAGGAATCGAATCATGAATTGAATCATGAATCATGAATCATGAATTGAATCATGAATCATGATTCATAAATCGAATCATGAATCATGATTGAATCATGAATCGAATCATGAATTGAGTCATGAATCATGAATCTTGAATCATGAATCATGAATTGAATCATGAATCATGAATTGAATCATGAATCATGAATCATGAATTGAATCATAAATCATGAATCATGAATCGAATCATAAATCATAAATCATGAATCATGAATCATGAATCATGAATTGAATCATGAATTGAATCATAAATCATGATAGAATCATGAATAATGAATTGAATCATGAATCATGAATCATGAATTGAATCATGAATCATGATTGAATCAGGAATCGAATCATGAATTGAATCATGAATCATGAATTGAATCAGGAATCGAATCATGAATTGAATCATGAATCATGATTCATAAATCGAATCATGAATCATGAATTGAATCATGAATCATGATTCATAAATCGAATCATGAATCATGAATCATGAATCATGAATTATGAATCATGCATTGAATCATGAATCATGAATTATGAATCATGAATTGAATCATGAATCATGAATCATGAATCATGAATCATGAATTGAATCATGAATCATGAATTATGCATCATGAATTGAATCATGATTCATGAATCATGAATTGAATCATGAATCATGAATCATAAATCGAATCATGAATCATGAAGTGAATCATGAATCATGAATCTTGAATCATGAATCATGAATTGAATCATGAATCATGAATTGAATCATGAATCATGAATCATGAATCATGAATTGAATCATGAATTGAATCATGAATCATAAATCTTGAATCATGAATCATGAATTGAATCATGAATCATGAATTGAATCATGAATCATGAATCATGAATCATGAATCATGATTGAATCATAAATCATGAATCATGAATCGAATCATATATCATGAATCATGAATCATGAATCATGATTGAATCATGAATCATGAATCATGAATCAAATCATTAATCATGAATCATGAATCATGAATCGAATCATATGAATCATGAATCATGAATTAAATCATGAATCATGAATCATGAATCGAATCATGAATCATTAATCATGAATCATGAATCATGAATCGAATCATGAATCATGAATTGAATCATGAATCATTAATTGAATTATGAATCATGAATCAAATCATGCATCATGAATCATGAATTTTGAATCATGAATTGAATCATGAATCATGAATCATGAATTGAATCATAAATCATGAATCATGAATCATGAATCATGAATCATGAATTGAATCATGAATTGAATCATAAATCATGAATAGAATCATGAATAATGAATTGAATCATGAATCATGAATCATGAATTCAATCATGAATCATGAATTGAATCAGGAATCGAATCATGAATTGAATCATGAATCATGAATTGAATCATGAATCATGAATCATGAATTGAGTCATGAATCATGATTCATAAATCAAATCATGAATCATGAATTGAATCATGAATCGAATCATGAATTGAGTCATGAATCATGAATCTTAAATCATGAATCATGAATTGAATCATGAATCATGAATCATGAATTGAATCATAAATCATGAATCATGAATCGAATCATAAATCATAAATCATGAATCATGAATCATGAATTGAATCATGAATCATGAATCATGAATCATGAATCGAATCATGAATCATGATTCATGAATCATGAATTGAATCATGAATCATGAATCATGAATTAAATCATGAATCATGAATCGAATCATGAATCATTAATCATGAATCATGATCATGAATTGAATCATGAGTCATGAATCATGAATCATGAGTCATGAATCATTAATCATGAATCATGAATTAAATCATGAATCATGAATCATGAATTGAATCATGAATCATGAATCATTAATTGAATCATGAATCATGAATCGAAATCATAAATAATGAATCATGAATCATGAATCATGAATCGAATCCTGAATCATGAATCAAATCATGAATCATGAATTATGAATCATGAATTGAATCATGAATCATGAATTATGAATCATGAATTGAATCATGAATCATGAATCATGAATCATGAATTGAATCATAACTCATGCATCATGAATTGAATCATGATTCATGAATCATGAATTGAATCATGAATCATGAATCATGAATTGAATCATGAATCATAAATCGAATCATGAATCATGAATTGAATCATGAATCATGAATCATGAATTGAATCATGAATCATGAATCATGAATCATGAATTGAATCATAAATCATGAATCATGAATCGAATCATAAATTATGAATCATGAAACATGAATCATGAATTGAATCATGAATCTTGAATCATGAATCAAATCATTAATCATGAATCATGAATCATGAATGGAATCATGAATCATGAATCATGAATTAAATCATGAATCATGAATCATGAATGGAATCATGAATCATTAATCATGAATCATGAATCATGAATCGAATCATGAATCATGAATTGAATCATGAATCATGAATCAAATCATGAATCATGAATAATGAATTGAATCATGAATCATGAATCATGAATTCTATCATGAATCATGAATTGAATCAGGAATCGAATCATGAATTGAATCATGAATCATGAATTGAATCATGAATCATGAATCATGAATTGAATCATGGATCATGATTCATAAATCGAATCATGAATCATGAATTGAATCATGAATCATGATTCATAAATCGAATCATGAATCATGAATCATGAATCATGAATTATGAATCATGCATTGAATCATAAATCATGAATTATGAATCATGAATTTAATCATAAATCATGAATCATGAATCATGAATTGAATCATGAATCATGAATCATGAATTGAATCATGAATCATGAATTATGAATTGAATCATGAATCATGAATTGAATCATGAGTCATGAATCATGAATCATGAATTGAATCATGAATCATGAATCATGAATTGAATCATGAATCATGAATTGAATCATGAGTCATGAATCATGAATTGAATCATGAATCATGATTCATAAATCGAATCATGAATCATGAATCATGAATTATGAATCATGCATTGAATCATAAATCATGAATTTTGAATCATGAATTGAATCATGAATCATGAATCATGAATCATGAATTGAATCATAAATCATGAATCATGAATCATGAATCATGAATCATGAATTGAATCATAAATCATGAATCATGAATTGAATCATGAATCATGAATCATGAATCGAATCATGAATCATGAATTGAATCATGAATCATGAATTGAATCATTAATCATGAATCATGAATAATGAATCATAAATCATGAATCATGAATTGAATCTTGAATCATGAATCATGAATCATGAATCATGAATTGAATCATGAATTGAATCATAAATCATGAATAGAATCATGAATAATGAATTGAATCATGAATCATGAATCATGAATTGAATCATGAATCATGAATTGAATCAGGAATCGAATCATGAATTGAATCATGAATCATGAATTGAATCATGAATCATGAATTGAATCATGAATCATGATTCATAAATCGAATCATGAATCATGAATTGAATCATGAATCGAATCATGAATTGAGTCATGAATCATGAATCATGAATCATGAATCATGAATTGAATCATGAATCATGAATTGAATCATGAATCATGAATCATGAATTGAATCATAAATCATGAATCATGAATTGAATCATGAATCATGAATCATGAATCATGAATCGAATCATGAATCATGATTCATGAATCATGAATTGAATCATGAATCATGAATCATGAATTAAATCATGAATCATGAATCATGAATTAAATCATGAATCATGAATCGAATCATGAATCATTAATCATGAATCATGAATCATGAATTGAATCATGAGTCATGAATCATGAATCATGAGTCATGAATCATTAATCATGAATCATGAATTAAATCATGAATCATGAATCATGAATTGAATCATGAATCATGAATCATTAATTGAATCATGAATCATGAATCGAATCATAAATAATGAATCATGAATCATGAATCGAATCCTGAATCATGAATCATGAATCATGAATTGAATCATGAATCATGAATTATGAATCATGAATTGAATCATGAATCATGAATCATGAATCATGAATCATGAATTGAATCATAAATCATGCATCATGAATTGAATCATGATTCATGAATCATGAATTGAATCATGAATCATGAATCATGAATCATGAATTGAATCATGAATCATAAATCGAATCATGAATCATGAATTGAATCATGTATCATGAATCATGAATTGAATCATGAATCATGAATCATGAATCATGAATTGAATCATAAATCATGAATCATGAATCGAATCATAAATCATGAATCATGAAACATGAATCATGAATTGAATCATGAATCATGAATCATGAATCAAATCATTAATCATGAATCATGAATCATGAATGGAATCATGAATCATGAATTAAATCATGAATCATGAATCATGAATGGAATCATGAATCATTAATCATGAATCATGAATCATGAATCGAATCATGAATCATGAATTGAATCATGAATCATGAATCAAATCATGAATCATGAATAATGAATTGAATCATGAATCATGAATCATGAATTGAATCATGAATCATGAATCATGAATCATGAATCATGAATTGAATCATGAATCATGAATCGAATCCTGAATCATGAATCATGAATCATGAATTGAATCATGAATCATGAATTATGAATCATGAATTGAATCATGAATCATGAATCATGAATCATGAATCATGAATTGAATCATAAATCATGCATCATGAATTGAATCATGATTCATGAATCATGAATTGAATCATGAATCATGAATCATGAATCATGAATTGAATCATGTATCATGAATCATGAATTGAATCATGAATCATGAATCATGAATCATGAATTGAATCATAAATCATGAATCATGAATCGAATCATAAATCATGAATCATGAAACATGAATCATGAATTGAATCATGAATCATGAATCATGAATCAAATCATTAATCATGAATCATGAATCATGAATGGAATCATGAATCATGAATCATGAATTAAATCATGAATCATGAATC
Source organism: Mixophyes fleayi (assembly GCF_038048845.1). Lineage (NCBI taxonomy): Eukaryota > Metazoa > Chordata > Amphibia > Anura > Limnodynastidae > Mixophyes > Mixophyes fleayi. Next base: position 35,852 of record NW_027447527.1, on the reverse strand, counting down.
ATGAATGGAATCATGAATCATTAATCATGAATCATGAATCATGAATCGAATCATGAATCATGAATTGAATCATGAATCATGAATCAAATCATGAATCATGAATAATGAATTGAATCATGAATCATGAATCATGAATTGAATCATGAATCATGAATTGAATCAGGAATCGAATCATGAATTGAATCATGAATCATGAATTGAATCATAAATCATGAATCATGAATCGAATCATGAATCATGAATCATGAATCATGAATCATGAATTGAATCATGAATCATGAATTATGCATCATGAATTGAATCATGATTCATGAATCATGAATCATGAATCATAAATCGAATCATGAATCATGAATTGAATCATGAATCATGAATCTTGAATCATGAATCATGAATTGAATCATGAATCATGAATTGAATCATGAGTCATGAATCATGAATCATGAATTGAATCATGAATCATGAATCTTGAATCATGAATCATGAATTGAATCATGAATCATGAATTGAATCATGAATCATGAATCATGAATCATGAATCATGAATTGAATCATAAATCATGAATCATGAATCGAATCATAATTCATGAATCATGAATCATGAATCATGAATTGAATCATGAATCATGAATCATGAATCAAATCATTAATCATGAATCATGAATCATGAATCGAATCATGAATCATGAATCATGAATTAAATCATGAATCATGAATCATGAATCGAATCATGAATCATTAATCATGAATCATGAATCATGAATCGAATCATGAATCATGAATTGAATCATGAATCATGAATCATTAATTGAATCATGAATCATGAATCAAATCATGCATCATGAATCATGAATCGAATCATGAATCATTAATCATGAATCATGAATCATGAATCGAATCATGAATCATGAATTGAATCATGAATCATGAATCAAATCATGAATCATGAATCATGAATCATGAATTGAATCATGAATCATGAATTATGCATCATGAATTGAATCATGATTCATGAATCATGAATTGAATCATGAATCATGAATCATGAATCATGAATCATGAATTAAATCATGAATCATGAATCATAAATCGAATCATGAATCATGAATTGAATCATGAATCATGAATCTTGAATCATGAATCATGAATTGAATCATGAATCATGAATTGAGTCATGAATCATGAATAATGAATCATGAATTGAATCATAAATCATGAATCATGAATCGAATCATGAATCATGAATCATGAATCATGAATCATGAATTGAATCATGAATCATGAATCATGAATCAAATCATTAATCATGAATCATGAATCGAATCATGAATCATGAATCATGAATTGAATCATGAATCATGAATCATGAATTAAATCATGAATCATGAATCGAATCATGAATCATTAATCATGAATCATGAATCATGAATCGAATCATGAGTCATGAATCATGAATCATGAATCATTAATCATTAATCATGAATTAAATCATGAATCATTAATCATGAATTGAATCATGAATCATGAATCATTAATTGAATCATGAATCATGAATCGAATCATAAATAATGAATCATGAATCATGAATCATGAATTGAATCCTGAATCATAAATCAAATCATGAATCATGAATCATGAATTATGAATCATGAATTGAATCATGAATCATGAATTATGAATCATGAATTGAATCATTAATCATGAATCATGAATCAAGAATCATGAATTGAATCATAAATCATGAATCATGAATCGAATCATGAATCATGAATCATGAATCATGAATCATGAATTGAATCATGAATCATGAATTATGCATCATGAATTGAATCATGATTCATGAATCATGAATTGAATCATGAATCATGAATCATGAATCATGAATTGAATCATGAATCATGAATCATAAATCAAATCATGAATCATGAATTGAATTATGAATCATGAATCTTGAATCATGAATCATGAATTGAATCATGAATCATGAATTGAATCATGAATCATGAATCATGAATCATGAATTGAATCATGAATTGAATCATGAATCATGAATCTTGAATCATGAATCATGAATTGAATCATGAATCATAAATCATGAATCATGAATTGAATCATGAATCATGAATCATGAATCATGAATTGAATCATAAATCATGAATCATGAATCGAATCATAAATCATGAATCATGAATCATGAATTGAATCATGAATCATGAATCATGAATCATGAATTGAATCACAAATCATGAATCATGAATCGAATCATAAATCATGAATCATGAATCATGAATCATGAATTGAATCATGAATCATGAATCATGAATCAAATCATTAATCATGAATCATGAATCATGAATCGAATCATGAATCATGAATCATGAATTAAATCATGAATCATGAATCATGAATCGAATCATGAATCATTAATCATGAATCATGAATCGAATCATGAATCATGAATTGAATCATGAATCATGAATCATTAATTGAATCATGAATCATGAATTGAATCATAAATCATGAATCATGAATCATGAATTGAAATATTGAATCATGAATTGAATCATAAATCATGAATCATGAATCATGAATCATGAATCATGAATTGAATCTTGAATCATGAATCATGAATCATGAATCATGAATTGAATCATGAATTGAATCATAAATCATGAATAGAATCATGAATAATGAATTGAATCATGAATCATGAATCATGAATTGAATCATGAATCATGAATTGAATCAGGAATCGAATCATGAATTGAATCATGAATCATGAATTGAATCATGAATCATGAATCATAAATTGAATCATGAATCATGATTCATAAATCGAATCATGAATCATGAATCGAATCATGAATTGAGTCATGAATCATGAATCTTGAATCATGAATCATGAATTGAATCATGAATCATGAATTGAATCATGAATCATGAATCATGAATTGAATCATAAATCATGATTCATGAATCGAATCATAAATCATAAATCATGAATCATGAATCATGAATCATGAATTGAATCATGAATTGAATCATAAATCATGAATAGAATCATGAATAATGAATTGAATCATGAATCATGAATCATGAATTGAATCATGAATCATGAATTGAATCAGGAATCGAATCATGAATTGAATCATGAATCATGATTCATAAATCGAATCATGAATCATGAATTGAATCATGAATCATGATTCATAAATCGAATCATGAATCATGAATCATGAATCATGAATTATGAATCATGCATTGAATCATGAATCATGATTCATAAATCGAATCATGAATCATGAATCATGAATCATGAATTATGAATCATGCATTGAATCATGAATCATGAATTATGAATCATGAATTGAATCATGAATCATGAATCATGAATCAAGAATCATGAATTGAATCATAAATCATGAATCATGAATCGAATCATGAATCATGAATCATGAATCATGAATTGAATCATGAATCATGAATTGAATCATAAATCATGAATCATGAATCGAATCATGAATCATGAATCATGAATCATGAATTGAATCATGAATCATGAATTATGCATCATGAATTGAATCATGATTCATGAATCATGAATTGAATCATGAATCATGAATCATAAATCGAATCATGAATCATGAATTGAATCATGAATCATGAATCTTGAATCATGAATCATGAATTGAATCATGAATCATGAATTGAATCATGAATCATGAATCATGAATTGAATCATGAATTGAATCATGAATCTTGAATCTTGAATCATGAATCATGAATCTTGAATCATGAATCATGAATTGAATCATGAATCATGAATTGAATCATGAATCATGAATCATGAATCATGAATCATGAATTGAATCCTGAATCATGAATCATGAATCAAATCATTAATCATGAATCATGAATCATGAATCGAATCATGAATCATGAATCATGAATTAAATCATGAATCATGAATCATGAATCGAATCATGAATTAAATCATGAATCATGAATCATGAATCGAATCATAAATCATGAATCATGAATCATGAATCATGAATTGAATCATGAATCATGAATCATGAATCAAATCATTAATCATGAATCATGAATCATGAATCGAATCATGAATCATGAATCATGAATTAAATCATGAATCATGAATCATGAATCGAATCATGAATTAAATCATGAATCATGAATCGAATCATGAATCATGAATTGATTCATGAATCATGAATCATTAATTGAATTATGAATCATGAATCAAATCATGCATCATGAATCATGAATTTTGAATCATGAATTGAATCATGAATCATGAATCATGAATCATGAATAGAATCATAAATCATGAATCATGAATCATGAATCATGAATCATGAATTGAATCATAAATCATGAATCATGAATTGAATCATGAATCATGAATCATGAATCGAATCATGAATCATGAATTGAATAATGAATCATGAATCATGAATTGAATCATTAATCATGAATCATGAATAATGAATCATAAATCATGAATCATGAATTGAATCTTGAATCATGAATCATGAATCATGAATCATGAATTGAATCATGAATTGAATCATAAATCATGAATAGAATCATGAATAATGAATTGAATCATGAATCATGAATCATGAATTGAATCATGAATCATGAATTGAATCAGGAATCGAATCATGAATTGAATCATGAATCATGAATTGAATCATGAATCATGAATCATAAATTGAATCATGAATCATGATTCATAAATCGAATCATGAATCATGAATCGAATCATGAATTGAGTTATGAATCATGAATCTTGAATCATGAATCATGAATTGAATCATGAATCATGAATTGAATCATGAATCATGAATTGAATCATAAATCATGATTCATGAATCGAATCATAAATCATAAATCATGAATCATGAATCATGAATCATGAATTGAATCATGAATTGAATCATAAATCATGAATAGAATCATGAATAATGAATTGAATCATGAATCATGAATCATGAATTGAATCATGAATCATGAATTGAATCAGGAATCGAATCATGAATTGAATCATGAATCATGATTCATAAATCGAATCATGAATCATGAATTGAATCATGAATCATGATTCATAAATCGAATCATGAATCATGAATCATGAATCATGAATTATGAATCATGCATTGAATCATGAATCATGAATTATGAATCATGAATTGAATCATGAATCATGAATCATGAATCAAGAATCATGAATTGAATCATAAATCATGAATCATGAATCGAATCATGAATCATGAATCATGAATCATGAATTGAATCATGAATCATGAATTATGCATCATGAATTGAATCATGATTCATGAATCATGAATTGAATCATGAATCATGAATCATAAATCGAATCATGAATCATGAATTGAATCATGAATCATGAATCTTGAATCATGAATCATGAATTGAATCATGAATCATGAATTGAATCATGAATCATGAATCATGAATCATGAATTGAATCATGAATTGAATCATGAATCATGAATCTTGAATCATGAATCATGAATTGAATCATGAATCATGAATTGAATCATGAATCATGAATCATGAATTGAATCATAAATCATGAATCATGAATCGAATCATAAATCATGAATCATGAATCATGAATCATGAATTGAATCATGAATCATGAATCATGAATCAAATCATTAATCATGAATCATGAATCATGAATCGAATCATGAATCATGAATCATGAATTAAATCATGAATCATGAATCATGTATCGAATCATGAATCATTAATCATGAATCATGAATCATGAATCGAATCATGAATCATGAATTGAATCATGAATCATGAATCATTAATTGAATTATGAATCATGAATCAAATCATGCATCATGAATCATGAATTTTGAATCATGAATTGAATCATGAATCATGAATCATGAATCATAAAATCATGAATTGAATAATAAATCATGAATCATGAATCATGAATCATGAATCATGAATTGAATCATAAATCATGAATCATGAATTGAATCATGAATCATGAATCATGAATCGAATCATGAATCATGAATTGAATCATGAATCATGAATCATGAATTGAATCATTAATCATGAATCATGAATAATGAATCATAAATCATGAATCATGAATTGAATCTTGAATCATGAATCATGAATCATGAATCATGAATTGAATCATGAATTGAATCATAAATCATGAATAGAATCATGAATAATGAATTGAATCATGAATCATGAATCATGAATTGAATCATGAATCATGAATTGAATCAGGAATCGAATCATGAATTGAATCATGAATCATGAATTGAATCATGAATCATGAATCATGAATTGAATCATGAATCATGATTCATAAATCGAATCATGAATCATGAATTGAATCATGAATCGAATCATGAATTGAGTCATGAATCATGAATCTTGAATCATGAATCATGAATTGAATCATGAATCATGAATTGAATCATGAATCATGAATCATGAATTGAATCATAAATCATGAATCATGAATCGAATCATAAATCATAAATCATGAATCATGAATCATGAATTGAATCATGAATCATGAATCATGAATCATGAATCGAATCATGAATCATGATTCATGAATCATGAATTGAATCATGAATCATGAATCATGAATTAAATCATGAATCATGAATCGAATCATGAATCATTAATCATGAATCATGAATCATGAATTGAATCATGAGTCATGAATCATGAATCATGAGTCATAAATCATTAATCATGAATCATGAATTAAATCATGAATCATGAATCATGAATTGAATCATGAATCATGAATCATTAATTGAATCATGAATCATGAATCGAATCATAAATAATGAATCATGAATCATGAATCATGAATCATGAATCGAATCCTGAATCATGAATCAAATCATGAATCATAAATTATGAATCATGAATTGAATCATGAATCATGAATTATGAATCATGAATTGAATCATGAATCATGAATCATGAATCATGAATCATGAATTGAATCATAAATAATGCATCATGAATTGAATCATGATTCATGAATCATGAATTGAATCATGAATCATGAATCATGAATCATGAATTGAATCATAAATCATAAATCGAATCATGAATCATGAATTGAATCATGAATCATGAATCATGAATTGAATCATGAATCATGAATCATGAATCATGAATTGAATCATAAATCATGAATCATGAATCGAATCATAAATCATGAATCATGAAACATGAATCATGAATTGAATCATGAATCATGAATCATGAATCAAATCATTAATCATGAATCATGAATCATGAATGGAATCATGCATCATGAATCATGAATTTTGAATCATGAATTGAATCATGAATCATGAATCATGAATCATGAATCATGAATTGAATAATAAATCATGAATCATGAATCATGAATCATGAATTGAATCATAAATCATGAATCATGAATTGAATCATGAATCATGAATCATGAATCGAATCATGAATCATGAATTGAATCATGAATCATGAATCATGAATTGAATCATTAATCATGAATCATGAATAATGAATCATAAATCATGAATCATGAATTGAATCTTGAATCATGAATCATGAATCATGAATCATGAATTGAATCATGAATTGAATCATAAATCATGAATAGAATCATGAATAATGAATTGAATCATGAATCATGAATTGAATCATGAATCATGAATTGAATCAGGAATCGAATCATGAATTGAATCATGAATCATGAATTGAATCTTGAATCATGAATTGAATCATGAATCATGATTCATAAATCGAATCATGAATCATGAATTGAATCATGAATCGAATCATGAATTGAGTCATGAATCATGAATCTTGAATCATGAATCATGAATTGAATCATGAATCATGAATTGAATCATGAATCATGAATCATGAATTGAATCATAAATCATGAATCATGATTCATGAATCATGAATTGAATCATGAATCATGAATTAAATCATGAATCATGATTCATGAATCATGAATTGAATCATGAATCATGAATCATGAATTAAATCATGAATCATGAATCGAATCATGAATCATTAATCATTAATCATGAATCATGAATTGAATCATGAGTCATGAATCATGAATCATGAGTCATGAATCATTAATCATGAATCATGAATTAAATCATGAATCATGAATCATGAATTGAATCATGAATCATGAATCATTAATTGAATCATGAATCATGAATCGAATCATAAATAATGAATCATGAATCATGAATCATGAATCATGAATCGAATCCTGAATCATGAATCAAATCATGAATCATGAATTATGAATCATGAATTGAATCATGAATCATGAATTATGAATCATGAATTGAATCATGAATCATGAATCATGAATCATGAATCATGAATTGAATCATAAATCATGCATCATGAATTGAATCATGATTCATGAATCATGAATTGAATCATGAATCATGAATCATGAATCATGAATTGAATCATAAATCATAAATCGAATCATGAATCATGAATTGAATCATGAATCATGAATTGAATCATGAATCATGAATCATGAATCATGAATTGAATCATAAATCATGAATCATGAATCGAATCATAAATCATGAATCATGAAACATGAATCATGAATTGAATCATGAATCATGAATCATGAATCAAATCATTAATCATGAATCATGAATGGAATCATGAATCATGAATCATGAATCGAATCATGAATCATGAATTGAATCATGAATCATGAATCAAATCATGAATCATGAATAATGAATTGAATCATGAATCCTGAATCATGAATTGAATCATGAATCATGAATTGAATCAGGAATCGAATCATGAATTGAATCATGAATCATGAATTGAATCATGAATCATGAATTGAATCATGAATCATGATTCATAAATCGAATCATGAATCATGAATTGAATCATGAATCATGATTCATAAATCGAATCATGAATCATGAATCATGAATTATGAATCATGCATTGAATCATAAATCATGAATTATGAATCATGAATTTAATCATAAATCATGAATCATGAATCGAATCATGAATCATGAATCATGAATCATGAATTGAATCATGAATCATGAATTATGCATCATGAATTGAATCATGAATCATGAATCATGAATTGAATCATGAATCATGAATTGAATCATGAGTCATGAATCATGAATCATGAATTGAATCATGAATTGAATCATGAATCATGAATCTTGAATCATGAATCATGAATCATGCATTGAATCATAAATCATGAATTATGAATCATGAATTTAATCATAAATCATGAATCATGAATCGAATCATGAATCATGAATCATGAATCATGAATTGAATCATGAATCATGAATTGAATCATGAATCATGAATCTTGAATCATGAATCATGAATTGAATCATGAATCATGAATTGAATCATGAGTCATGAATCATGAATCATGAATTGAATCATGAATTGAATCATGAATCATGAATCTTGAATCATGAATCATGAATTGAATCATGAATCATGAATTGAATCATGAATCATGAATCATGAATCATGAATCATGAATTGAATCATAAATCATGAATCATGAATCGAATCATAAATCATGAATCATGAATCATAAATCATGAATTGAATCATGAATCATGAATCATGAATCAAATCATTAATCATGAATCATGAATCATGAATCGAATCATGAATCATGAATCATGAATTAAATCATGAATCATGAATCATGAATCGAATCATGAATCATTAATCATGAATCATGAAACATGAATCGAATCATGAATCATGAATTGAATCATGAATCATGAATCATTAATTGAATCATGAATCATGAATCAAATCATGCATCATGAATCATGAATTTTGAATCATGAATTGAATCATGAATCATGAATCATGAATTGAATCATAAATCATGAATCATGAATCTTGAATCATGAATCATGAATTGAATCATAAATCATGAATCATGAATTGAATCATGAATCATGAATCATGAATCGAATCATGAATCATGAATTGAATCATGAATCATGAATTGAATCATGAATCATGAATCATGAATTGAATCATTAATCATGAATCATGAATCATAAATCATGAATCATGAATTGAATCTTGAATCATGAATCATGAATCATGAATCATAAATTGAATCATGAATTGAATCATAAATCATGAATAGAATCATGAATAATGAATTGAATCATGAATCATGAATCATGAATTGAATCATAAATCATGAATTGAATCAGGAATCGAATCATGAATTGAATCATGAATCATGAATTGAATCATGAATCATGAATCATGAATTGAATCATGAATCATGATTCATAAATCGAATCATGAATCATGAATTGAATCATGAATCGAATCATGAATTGAGTCATGAATCATGAATCTTGAATCATGAATCATGAATTGAATCAGGAATCATGAATTGAATCATGAATCATGAATTGAATCATAAATCATGAATCATGAATCGAATCATAAATCATAAATCATGAATCATGAATCATGAATTGAATCATGAATCATGAATCATGAATCATGAATCAAATCATGAATCATGAATCGAATCATGAGTCATGAATCATGAATCATGAATCATGAATTAAATCATGAATCATGAATCGAATCATGAGTCATGAATCATTAATCATGAATCATGAATTAAATCATGAATCATGAATTGAATCATGAGTCATGAATCATTAATCATGAATCATGAATTAAATCATGAATCATGAATCATGAATTGAATCATGAATCATGAATCATTAATTGAATCATGAATCATGAATCGAATCATAAATAATGAATCATGAATCATGAATCATGAATCATGACTTGAATCCTGAATCATGAATCAAATCATGAATCATGAATTATGAATCATGAATTGAATCATGAATCATGAATTATGAATCATGAAATGAATCATGAATCATGAATCATGAATCATGAATCATGAATTGAATCATAAATCATGCATCATGAATTGAATCATGATTCATGAATCATGAATTGAATCATGAATCATGAATTATGAATCATGAATTGAATCATGAATCATAAATCAAATCATGAATCATGAATTGAATCATGAATCATGAATCATGAATCATGAATTGAATCATAAATCATGAATCATGAATCGAATCATAAATCATGAATCATGAAACATGAATCATGAATTGAATCATGAATCATGAATCATGAATCAAATCATTAATCATGAATCATGAATCATGAATCGAATCATGAATCATGAATAATGAATTAAATCATGAATCATGAATCAAATCATGAATCATGAATCATGAATCATGAATTGAATCATGAATCATGAATTATGCATCATGAATTGAATCATGATTCATGAATCATGAATTGAATCATGAATCATGAATCATGAATCATGAATCATGAATTAAATCATGAATCATGAATCATAAATCGAATCATGAATCATGAATTGAATCATGAATCATGAATCTTGAATCATGAATCATGAATTGAATCATGAATCATGAATTGAGTCATGAATCATGAATAATGAATCATGAATTGAATCATAAATCATGAATCATGAATCGAATCATGAATCATGAATCATGAATCATGAATTGAATCATGAATCATGAATCATGAATCAAATCATTAATCATGAATCATGAATCATGAATCGAATCATGAATCATGAATTGAATCATGAATCATGAATTGAATCATGAATCATGAATCATGAATTGAATCATTAATCATGAATCATTAATCATGAATCATGAATTGAATCATGAATCATGAATTGAATCTTTAATCATGAATCATGAATCATGAATCATGAATCATGAATCATGAATTGAATCATGAATCATGAATTGAATCATGAATCATGAATCGAATCATGAATCATGAATTGAATCATGAATTGAATCATAAATCATGAATAAAATCATGAATAATGAATTGAATCATGAATCATGAATTGAATCATAAATCATGAATTGAATCAGGAATCGAATCATGAATTGAATCATGAATCATGAATTGAATCATGAATCATGAATTATGAATTGAATCATGAATCATGATTCATAAATCGAATCATGAATCATGAATTGAATCATGAATCGAATCATGAATTGAGTCATGAATCATGAATCTTGAATCATGAATCATGAATTGAATCATGAATCATGAATTGAATCATGAATCATGAATCATGAATTGAATCATAAATCATGATTCATGAATCATGAATTGAATCATGAATCATGAATCATGAATTAAATCATGAATCATGAATCGAATCATGAGTCATGAATCCTTAATCATGAATCATGAATTAAATCATGAATCATGAATCATGAATTGAATCATGAGTCATGAATCATAAATCATGAATCATGAATTAAATCATGAATCATGAATCATGAATTGAATCATGAATCATGAATCATTAATTGAATCATGAATCATGAATCGAATCATAAATAATGAATCATGAATCATGAATCATGAATCATGAATTGAATCCTGAATCATGAATCAAATCATGAATCATGAATTATGAATTATGAATTGAATCATGAATCATGAATTATGAATCATGAATTGAATCATGAATCATGAATAATGAATCATGAATCATGAATTGAATCATAAATCATGCATCATGAATTGAATCATGATTCATGAATCATGAATTGAATCATGAATCATGAATCATGAATCATGAATTGAATCATGAATCATAAATCGAATCATGAATCATGAATTGAATCATGAATCATGAATCATTAATTGAATCATGAATCATGAATCATGAATCATGAATTGAATCATAAATCATGAATCATGAATCGAATCATAAATCATGAATCATGAAACATGAATCATGAATTTAATCATGAATCATGAATCATGAATCAAATCATTAATCATGAATCATGAATCGAATCATGAATCATGAATCATGAATTGAATCATGAATCATGAATTGAATCATGAATCATGAATAATGAATCATGAATTGAATCATAAATCATGAATCATGAATCGAATCATGAATCATGAATCATGAATCATGAATCATGAATTGAATCATGAATCATGAATCATGAATCAAATCATTAATCATGAATCATGAATCATGAATCGAATCATGAATCATGAATTGAATCATGAATCATGAATTGAATCATGAATCATGAATCATGAATTGAATCATTAATCATGAATCATTAATCATGAATCATGAATTGAATCATGAATCATGAATTGAATCTTGAATCATGAATCATGAATCATGAATCATGAATCATGAATTGAATCATGAATCATGAATTGAATCATGAATCATGAATCGAATCATGAATCATGAATTGAATCATGAATTGAATCATAAATCATGAATAGAATCATGAATAATGAATTGAATCATGAATCATGAATTGAATCATAAATCATGAATTGAATCAGGAATCGAATCATGAATTGAATCATGAATCATGAATTGAATCATAAATCATGAATCATGAATTGAATCATGAATCATGATTCATAAATCGAATCATGAATCATGAATTGAATCATGAATCGAATCATGAATTGAGTCATGAATCATGAATCTTGAATCATGAATCATGAATTGAATCATGAATCATGAATTGAATCATGAATCATGAATCATGAATTGAATCATAAATCATGAATCATGAATCGATTCATAAATCATAAATCATGAATCATGAATCATGAATTGAATCATGAATCATGAATCATGAATCGAATCATGAATCATGAATCATGAATCATGAATTGAATCATGAATCATTAATCATGAATCAGGAATCGAATCATGAGTCATGAATTATGAATCATGAATCATTAATCATTAATCATGAATTAAATCATGAATCATGAATGATGAATTGAATCATGAATCATGAATCATTAATTGAATCATGAATCATGAATCGAATCATAAATAATGAATCATGAATCATGAATCATGAATCATGAATTGAATCCTGAATCATGAATCAAATCATGAATCATGAATTATGAATCATAAATTGAATCATGAATCATGAATTATGAATCATGAATTGAATCATGAATTGAATCATGAATCATGAATTATGAATCATGAATTGAATCATGAATCATGAATCATGAATTGAATCATAAATCATGCATCATGAATTGAATCATGATTCATGAATTATGAATTGAATCATGAATCATGATCCTTGAATCATGAATCATGAATTGAATCATGAATCATGAATTGAATAATGAATCATGAATCATGAATCATGAATTGAATCATGAATCATGAATCAAATCATGAATCATGAATCATGAATTGAATCATGAATCATGAATTATGCATCATGAATTGAATCATGATTCATGAATCATGAATTGAATCATGAATCATGAATCATGAATCATGAATCATGAATTGAATCATGAATCATGAATCATAAATCGAATCATGAATCATGAATTGAATCATGAATCATGAATCTTGAATCATGAATCATGAATTGAATCATGAATCATGAATTGAATCATGAATCATGAATCATGAATCGAATCATAAATCATGAATCATGAATCATGAATCATGAATCGAATCATGAATCATGAATCATGAATTAAATCATGAATCATGAATCATGAATCGAATCATGAATCATTAATCATGAATCATGAATCATGAATCGAATCATGAATCATGAATTGAATCATGAATCATGAATTGAATCATGAATCATGAATTGAATCATAAATCATGAATCATGAATTATGAATCCTGAATTGAATCATGAATCATGAATCATGAATCATGAATTAAATCATAAATCATGAATCATGAATCATGAATCATGAATCATGAATTGAATCATAAATGATGAATCATGAATTGAATCATGAATCATGAATTATGAATCGAATCATGAATCATGAATTGAATCATGAATCATGAATTGAATCATGAATCATGAATCATGAATTGAATCATGAATTGAATCATGAATCATGAATCGAATCATGTATCATGAATCAAGAATCATGAATCGAATCATGAATCATGAATTGAATCTTGAATCATGAATCAAGAATCATAAATTGAATCATGAATCATGAATCATGAATCGAATCATGAATCAAGAATCGAATCATGAATCATGAATCATGAATGATGAATCATGAATTGAATCATGAATCATGAATTATGAATCGAATCATGAATCATGAATTGAATCATGAATCATGAATTGAATCATGAATCATGAATCATGAATTGAATCATGAATCATGAATTGAATCATGAATCATGAATCATGAATCTTGAATCATGAATCATGAATCATGAATCATGAATCATGAATCATGAATTGAATCATGAATCATGAATTGAATCATGAATCATGAATTGAATCATAAATCATGAATAGAATCATGAATAATGAATTGAATCATGAATCATGAATCATGAATTGAATCATGAATCATGAATTGAATCAGGAATCGAATCATGAATTGAATCATGAATCATGAATTGAATCATGAATCATGAATCATGAATTGAATCATGAATCATGAATCATGAATCATGAATTGAATCATGAATCATGAATCATGAATTAAATCATGAATCATGAATCAAATCATGAATCATTCATCATGAATCATGAATCGAATCATGAGTCATGAATTATGAATCATGAATCATTAATCATTAATCATGAATTAAATCGTGAATCATGAATCATGAATTGAATCATGAATCATGAATCATTAATTGAATCATGAATCATGAATCGAATCATAAATAATGAATCATGAATCATGAATCATGAATTGAATCCTGAATCATGAATCAAATCATGAATCATGAATCATGAATTATGAATCATGAATTGAATCATGAATCATGAACTATGAATCATGAATTGAATCATGAATCATGAATCATGAATCATGAATCATGAATTGAATCATAAATCATGCATCATGAATTGAATCATGATTCTTGAATCATGAATTGAATCATGAATCATTAATCATAAATCATGAATCATGAATCATTAATCATAAATCATGAATCATGAATTGAATCATGAATCATGAATCATAAATCGAATCATGAATCATGAATTGAATCATGAATCATGAATCTTGAATCATGAATCATGAATTGAATCATGAATCATGAATTGAATCATGAATCATAAATCATGAATCATCAATTGAATCATAAATCATGAATCATGAATCGAATCATAAATCATGAATCATGAATCATGAATTGAATCATGAATCATGAATTGAATCATGAATCATGAATTGAATCTTGAATCATGAATCATGAATTGAATCATGAATCATGAGTAGAATCATGAATAATGAATTGAATCATGAATCATGAATCATGAATTGAATCAGGAATCGAATCATGAATTGAATCATGAATCGAGAATTGAATCATGAATAATGAATCATGAATTGAATCATGAATCATGATTCATAAATCAAATCATGAATCATGAATTAACTCATGAATCGAATCATGAATTGAGTCATGAATCATTATTTAAATCATGAATCATTAATTGAATCATGAATCATACATTGAATCATGAATCATGAATTGAATCATGAATCATGAATTATGAATCATGAATTGAATCATGAATCATGAATAATGAATCATGAATCATGAATTGAATCATGAATCATGAATTGAATCATGAATCATGAATCATAAATTGAATCATGAATCATGAATCAAATCATGAATCATGAATTGAATTATGAATAATTAATCATGAATTGAATCATGAATTGAATCATTAATCATGAATCATGAATTGAATCATGAATCATGAATCATAAATCATGAATTAAATCATGAATTGAATCATGAATCATGAATCGACTCATGTATTATGAATTGAATCATGAATCATGAATTGTATCATGAATCATGAATCATGAATCGAATCATGAATAATGAATCATGAATCATGAATCATGAATTGAATCATGAATTGAATCATGAATCATGAATCGAATCATGTATCATGAATCAAGAATCATGAATCGAATCATGAATCATGAATTGAATCTTGAATCATGAATCAAGAATCATAAATTGAATCATGAATCATGAATCATGAATCATGAATCATGAATCGAATCATGAATAATGAATCATGAATCATGAATCATGAATTGAATCATGAATCATCAATCATTAATCAAATCATGAATCATGAATAAAGAATCATGAATCGAATCATGAATCATGAATTGAATCATGAATCATGAATCAAGAATCATGAATTGAATCATGAATTGAATCATGAATCATGAATCATGAATCATGAATTGAATCATGAATCATGAATCATGAATTGAATCATGAATCATGAATCATAAATCAAATCATGAATCATGAATTGAATCATGAATCATGAATCTTGAATCATGAACCATGAAATAAATCATGAATCATGAACTGAATCATGAATCATGAATCATGAATTGAATCATAAATCATGAATCATAAATCAAATCATAAATCATGAATCATGAATCATGAATTGAATCATGAATCATGAATCATGAATCAAATCATTAATCATGAATCATGAATCGAATTATGAATCATGAATCATGAATTGAATCATGAATCATGAATCAAATCATTAATCATGAATCATGAATCATGAATCGAATCATGAATCATGAATCATGAATTAAATCATGAATCATGAATCGAATCATGAATCATTAATCATGAATCATGAATCATGAATCGAATCATGAATCATGAATCATGAATCATTAATCATGAATTAAATCATGAATCATGAATCATGAATTGAATCATGAATCATGAATCATTAATTAAATCATGAATCATGAATCGAATCATAAATCATGAATCATGAATCATGAATTGAATCATGAATCATGAATCAAATCATGAATCATGAATTATGAATCATGAATTGAATCATGAATCATGAATTATGAATCATGAATTGAATCATGAATCATGAATCATGAATCATGAATTGAATCATAAATTATGAATCATGAATCATGAATCATGAATTGAATCATGAATCATAAATTATGCATCATGAATTGAATCATGATTCATGAATCATGAATCATGAATTGAATCATGAATCATGAATCATAAATCGAATCATGAATCATGAATTGAATCATGAATCATGAATCTTGAATCATGAATCATGAATTGAATCATGAATCATGAATTATATCATGAATCATGAATCATGAATCATGAATCATGAATTGAATCATAAATCATGAATCATGAATCATGAATTGAATCATGAATCATAAATCATGAATCAAATCATTAATCATGAATCATGAATCGAATCATGAATCATGAATCATGAATTGAATCATGAATCATAAATCAAATCATTAATCATGAATCATGAATCATGAATCGAATCATGAATCATGAATCATGAATTAAATCATGAATCATAAACCATGAATCGAATCATGAATCATTACTCATGAATCATGAATCGAATCATGAATCATGAATCATTAATCATTAATCATGAATTAAATCATGAATCATAATTCAAATCATGAATCATGAATTGAATTATGAATAATGAATCATGAATTGAATCATGAATTGAATCATGAATCATGAATCATAAATCATGAATTGAATCATGAATCATGAATCATAAATCATGAATTAAATCATGAATTGAATCATGAATCATGAATCATGAATCGACTCATGAATTATGAATTGAATTATGAATCATGAATTGTATCATGAATCATGAATCATGAATCGAATCATGAATAATGAATCATGAATCATGAATCATGAATTGAATCATAATTTGAATCATGAATCATGAATCGAATCATGTATCATGAATCAAGAATCATGAATCGAATCATGAATCATGAATTGAATCTTGAATCATGAATCAAGAATCATAAATTGAATCATGAATCATGAATCATGAATCGAATCATGAATCATGAATCAAATCATGAATAATGAATCATGAATCATGAATCATGAATCATGAATTGAATCATTAATCATGAATCATTAATCAAATCATGAATCATGAATAAAGAATCATGAATCGAATCATGAATCATGAATTGAATCATGAATCATGAATCAAGAATCATGAATTGAATCATGAATTGAATCATGAATCATGAATCATGAATCATGAATTGAATCATGAATCATGAATCATGAATTGAATCATGAATCATGAATCATAAATCAAATCATGAATCATGAATTGAATCATGAATCATGAATCTTGAATCATGAACCATGAAATAAATCATGAATCATGAATTGAATCATGAATCATGAATCATGAATCATGAATTGAATCATAAATCATGAATCATGAATCGAATCATAAATCATGAATCATGAATCATGAAATGAATCATGAATCATGAATCATGAATCAAATCATTAATCATGAATCATGAATCGAATCATGAATCATGAATCGAATCATGAATCATGAATCATGAATTAAATCATGAATCATGAATCGAGTCACGAATCATTAATCATGAATCATGAATCATGAATCGAATCATGAATCATGAATCATGAATCATTAATCATGAATTAAATCATGAATCATGAATCATGAATTGAATCATGAATCATGAATCATTAATTAAATCATGAATCATGAATCGAATCATAAATCATGAATCATGAATCATGAATCATGAATTGAATGATGAATCATGAATCAAATCATGAATCATGAATTATGAATCATGAATTGAATCATGAATCATGAATTATGAATCATGAATTAAATCATGAATCATGAATCATGAATCATGAATTGAATCATAAATTATGAATCATGAATCATGAATCATGAATTGAATCATGAATCATGAATTATGCATCATGAATTGAATCATGATTCATGAATCATGAATCATGAATTGAATCATGAATCATGAATTATGCATCATAAATCGAATCATGAATCATGAATTGAATCATGAATCATGAATCTTGAATCATGAATCATGAATTGAATCATGAATCATGAATTAAATCATGAATCATGAATCATGAATCATGAATTGAATCATAAATCATGAATCATGAATCATGAATTGAATCATGAATCATGAATCATGAATCAAATCATTAATCATGAATCATGAATCGAATCATGAATCATGAATCATGAATTGAATCATGAATCATAAATCAAATCATTAATCATGAATCATGAATCATGAATCGAATCATGAATCATGAATCATGAATTAAATCATGAATCATGAACCATGAATCGAATCATGAATCATTAATCATGAATCATGAATCATGAATCGAATCAGGAATCATGAATCATGAATCATTAATCATGAATTAAATCATGAATCATGAATCATGAATCATGACTCATAAATCATGAATTGAATCATGAATTGAATCATGAATCATGAATCATAAATCATGAATTGAATCATGAATCATGAATCATAAATCATGAATTAAATCATGAATTGAATCATGAATCATGAATCATGAATCGACTCATGAATTATGAATTGAATCATGAATCATGAATTGTATCATGAATCATGAATCATGAATAAATCATGAATAATGAATTGAATCATAATTTGAATCATGAATCATGAATCGAATCATGTATCATGAATCAAGAATCATGAATCGAATCATGAATCATGAATTGAATCTTGAATCATGAATCAAGAATCATAAATTGAATCATGAATCATGAATCATGAATCGAATCATGAATCATGAATCAAATCATGAATAATGAATCATGAATCATGAATCATGAATTGAATCATGAATCATGAATCATTAATCAAATCATGAATCATGAATAAAGAATCATGAATCGAATCATGAATCATGAATTGAATCATGAATCATGAATCAAGAATCATGAATTGAATCATGAATTGAATCATGAATCATGAATCATGAATCATGAATTGAATCATGAATCATGAATCATGAATTGAATCATGAATCATGAATCATAAATCAAATCATGAATCATGAATTGAATCATGAATCATGAATCTTGAATCATGAACCATGAAATAAATCATGAATCATGAATTGAATCATGAATCATGAATCATGAATTGAATCATAAATCATGAATCATGAATCGAATCATAAATCATGAATCATGAATCATGAAATGAATCATGAATCATGAATCATGAATCAAATCATTAATCATGAATCATGAATCGAATCATGAATCATGAATCATGAATTAAATCATGAATCATGAATCGAATCATGAATCATTAATCATGAATCATGAATCGAATCATGAATCATGAATCATGAATCATGAATCATTAATCATGAATTAAATCATGAATCATGAATCATGAATTGAATCATGAATCATGAATCATTAATTAAATCATGAATCATGAATCGAATCATAAATCATGAATCATGAATCATGAATTGAATCATGAATCATGAATCAAATCATGAATCATGAATTATGAATCATGAATTGAATCATGAATCATGAATTATGAATCATGAATTGAATCATGAATCATGAATCATGAATTGAATCATAAATTATGAATCATGAATCATGAATCATGAATTGAATCATGAATCATGAATTATGCATCATGAATTGAATCATGATTCATGAATCATGAATCATGAATTGAATCATGAATCATGAATTATGCATCATAAATCGAATCATGAATCAAGAATTGAATCATGAATCATGAATCATGAATTGAATCATGAATCATGAATCATGAATCGAATCATGAATCATGAATCATAAATTAAATCATGAATCATGAATCATGAATAAGTAATCATGAATCATGAATCGAATCATGAATCATGAATCATGAATCATGAATCATGAATCATGAATCATTAATCATGAATTAAATCATGAATCATGAATTGAATCATGAATCATGAATCATTAATTGAATCATGAATTATGAATTGAATCATAAATCATGAATCATGAATCATGAATCATGAATCATTAATTGAATCATGAATCATGAATTGAATCATAAATCATGAATCATGAATTATGAATCATGAATTGAATCATGAATCATGAATCATGAATCATGAATTGAATCATAAATCATGAATCATGAATTGAATCATGAATCATGAATCATGAATCAAATCATGAATCATGAATTGAATCATGAATCATGAATCATGAATTGAATCATTAATCATAAATCATGAATCATGAATCGAATCATGAATCATGAATCAATTTGGGAATCATGAATCATGAATCATTAATCGTTAATCATGAATTAAATCATGAATCATGAATTGAATCATGAATCATGAATCATTAATTGAATCATGAATCATGAATCGAATCATAAATCATGAATCATGAATCATGAATCATGAATTGAATCATGAATCAAATCATGAATCATGAATCATGAATTATGAATCATGAATTGAATCATGAATCATGAATTATGAATCATGAATTGAATCATGAATCATGAATCATGAATCATGAATTAAATCATGAATCATGAATTATGCATCATGAATTGAATCATGATTCATGAATCATGAATTGAATCATGAATCTTGAATCATGAATCATGAATTGAATCATGAATTGAATCATGAATCATGAATCATGAATTGAATCATGAATCATGAATCATGAATTGAATCATGAAACATGAATTGAATCATGAATCATGAATCATGAATTGAATCATGAATCATGAATCATAAATCATGAATTAAATCATTAATTGAATCATGAATCGAATTATGAATCATTAATCAAGAATAATGAATTGAATCATGGATCATGAAATGAATCATGAATCATGAATCTTGAATCATGAATCATGAATTGAATCATGAATCATGAATTGAATCATGAATCTTGAATCATGAATAATGAATCATGAATTGATTCATGAATCATGAATCATGAATCATAAATTGAATCATAAATCATGAATCATGAATCGAATCATAAATCATGATTCATGAATCATGAATCATGAATTCAATCATGAATCATGAATCATAAATCAAATCATGAATCATGAATCATGAATCATGAATCATGAATTGAATCATGAATCATGAATCATGAATCATGAATCATGAATCATGAATTGAATCATGAATCATGAATCAAATCATGAATCATAAATTATGAATTAAATCATTAATCATGAATCATGAATCATGAATTGAATCATGAATCATGAATTGAATCATGAATCATGAATCATGAATTGAATCATGAATCATGAATCATGAATTGAATCATGAATCAAGAATCAAATCATGAATCATGAATTGAATCATAAATCATGAATAGAATCATGAATAATAAATTGAATCATGAATCATGAATTGAATCATGAATCATGAATTGAATCAGGAATCGAATCATGAATTGAATCATGAATCATGAATTGAATCATGAATCATGATTCATAAATCGAATCATGAATCATGAATTGAATCATGAATCGAATCATGAATTGAGTCATGAATCATGATTTAAATCATGAATCATTAAGTGAATCATGAATCATGAATCATACAATGAATCATGAATCATGAATCATGAATTGAATCATGAATCATGAATTATGAATCATGAATTGAATCATGAATCATGAATAATGAATCATGAATCATGAATTGAATCATGAATCATGGATTGAATCATGAATCATGAATCATAAATTGAATCATGAATCATGAATCAAATCATGAATCATGAATTGAATTATGAATAATGAATCATGAATTGAATCATGAATTGAATCATGAATCATGAATCATGAATTGAATCATGAATCATGAATTGAATCATGAATCGACTCATGAATTATGAATTGAATTATGAATCATGAATTGAATCATGAATCGAATCATGAATAATGAATCATGAATCATGAATCATGAATTGAATCATGAATTGAATCATGAATCATGAATCCAATCATGAATCATGAATCAAGAATCATGAATCGAATCATGAATCATGAATTGAATCTTGAATCATGAATCAAGAATCATAAATTGAATCATGAATCATGAATCATGAATTGAATCATGAATTGAATCATGAATCATGAATCCAATCATGAATCATGAATCAAGAATCATGAATCGAATCATGAATCATGAATTGAATCTTGAATCATGAATCAAGAATCATAAATTGAATCATGAATCATGAATCATGAATCGAATCATGAATCATGAATCGAATCATGAATAATAAATCATGAATTGAATCATGAATCATGAATCATTAATCAAATCATGAATCATGAATCAAGAATCATGAATCGAATCATGAATCATGAATTGAATCATGAATCAAGAATCATGAATTGAATCATGAATTGAATCAAGAATCATGAATCATGAATCATGAATTGAATCATGAATCATGAATCATGAATTGAAATATGAATCATGAATCATGAATCATGAATTGAATCATGAATCATGAATCATAAATCAAATCATGAATCATGAATTGAATCATGAATCATGAATCTTGAATTGAATCATAAATCATGAATCATGAATCATGAATCGAATCATGAATCATGAATCATGAATCATGAATTGAATCATGAATCATGAATCATGAATCAAATCATTAATCATGAATCATGAATCATGAATCAAATCATGAATCATGAATCATGAATCATGAATTGAATCATGAATCATGAATCATGAATTAAATCATGAATCATGAATCATGAATCATGAATCATGAATCATGAATCATTAATCATGAATTAAATCATGAATCATGAATTGAATCATGAATCATGAATCATTAATTGAATCATGAATTATGAATTGAATCATAAATCATGAATCATGAATCATGAATCATGAATCATTAATTGAATCATGAATCATGAATTGAATCATAAATCATGAATCATGAATTATGAATCATGAATTGAATCATGAATCATGAATCATGAATCATGAATCATGAATTGAATCATAAATCATGAATCATGAATTGAATCATGAATCATGAATCATGAATCAAATCATGAATCATGAATTGAATCATAAATCATGAATCATGAATTGAATCATTAATCATAAATCATGAATCATGAATTGAATCTTGAATTATGAATCATGAATCATGAATCATGAATTAAATCATGAATCATGAATCGAATCATGAATCTTGAATCAATTTGGGAATCATGAATCATGAATCATTAATCGTTAATCATGAATTAAATCATGAATCATTAATTGAATCATGAATCATGAATCATTAATTGAATCATGAATCATGAATCGAATCATAAATCATGAATCATGAATCATGAATCATGAATCATGAATCATGAATCAAATCATGAATCATGAATCATGAATTATGAATCATGAATTGAATCATGAATCATGAATTATGAATCATGAATTGAATCATGAATCATGAATCATGAATCATGAATTAAATCATGAATCATGAATTATGCATCATGAATTGAATCATGATTCATGAATCATGAATTGAATCATGAATCATGAATTGAATCATGAATCATGATTAATGAATTGAATCATGAAACATGAATTGAATCATGAATCATGAATCATGAATTGAATCATGAATCATGAATCATAAATCATGAATTAAATCATTAATTGAATCATGAATCGAATTATGAATCATTAATCAAGAATAATGAATTGAATCATGGATCATGAAATGAATCATGAATCATGAATCTTGAATCATGAATCATGAATTGAATCATAAATCATGAATTGAATCATGAATCTTGAATCATGAATAATGAATCATGAATTGATTCATGAATCATGAATCATAAATTGAATCATAAATCAAGAATCATGAATTGAATCATAAATCATGATTCATGAATCATGAATCATGAATTGAATCATGAATCATGAATCATAAATCAAATCATGAATCATGAATCATGAATCATGAATCATGAATTGAATCATGAATCATGAATCATTAATCGAATCATGAATCATGAATCATGAATCATTATTCATGAATTAAATCATGAATCATAAATCATGAATTGAATCATGAATCATAAATCATGAATTGAATCATTAATTATGAATCATTAATTGAATCATGAATTATGAGTCGAATCATAAATCCTGAATCATGAATCATGAATCATGAATTGAATCATGAATCATGAATCAAATCATGAATCATAAATCATGAATTAAATCATTAATCATGAATCATGAATCATGAATTTAATCATGAATCATGAATTGAATCTTGAATCATGAATCATGAATTGAATCATGAATCATGAATCATGAATTGAATCATGAATCATGAATCATGAATTGAATCATGAATCAAGAATCAAACCATGAATCATGAATTGAATCATAAATCATGAATAGAATCATGAATAATAAATTGAATCATGAATCATGAATTGAATCATGAATCATGAATTGAATCAGGAATCGAATCATGAATTGAATCATGAATCATGAATCATGAATTGAATCATGAATCATGATTCATAAATCGAATCATGAATCATGAATTGAATCATGAATCGAATCATGAATTGAGTCATGAATCATGATTTAAGTCATGAATCATTAAGTGAATCATGAATCATGAATCATACAATGAATCATGAATCATGAATCATGAATTGAATCATGAATCATGAATTATGAATCATGAATTGAATCATGAATCATGAATAATGAATCATGAATCATGAATTGAATCATGAATCATGAATCATGGATTGAATCATGAATCATGAATCATAAATTAAATCATGAATCATGAATCAAATCATGAATCATGAATTGAATTATGAATAATGAATCATGAATTGAATCATGAATTGAATCATGAATCATGAATCATGAATCATGAATCATGAATTGAATCATGAATCATGAATTGAATCATGAATCATGAATCATGAATCGACTCATGAATTATGAATTGAATTATGAATCATGAATTGAATCATGAATCGAATCATGAATAATGAATCATGAATCATGAATCATGAATTGAATCATGAATTGAATCATGAATCATGAATCCAATCATGAATCATGAATCAAGAATCATGAATCGAATCATGAATCATGAATTGAATCTTGAATCATGAATCAAGAATCATAAATTGAATCATGAATCATGAATCATGAATTGAATCATGAATTGAATCATGAATCATGAATCCAATCATGAATCATGAATCAAGAATCATGAATCCAATCATGAATCATGAATTGAATCTTGAATCATGAATCAAGAATCATAAATTGAATCATGAATCATGAATCATGAATCGAATCATGAATCATGAATCGAATCATGAATAATAAATCATGAATTGAATCATGAATCATGAATCATTAATCAAATCATGAATCATGAATCAAGAATCATGAATCGAATCATGAATCATGAATTGAATCATGAATCATGAATCAAGAATCATGAATTGAATCATGAATTGAATCAAGAATCATGAATCATGAATCATGAATTGAATCATGAATCATGAATCATGAATTGAAATATGAATCATGAATCATGAATTGAATCATGAATCATGAATCATAAATCAAATCATGAATCATGAATTGAATCATGAATCATGAATCTTGAATCATGAATCATGAATTGAATCATGAATCATGAATTGAATCATGAATCATGAATCATGAATTGAATCATAAATCATGAATCATGAATCGAATCATAAATCATAAATCATGAATCATGAATCATGAATTGAATCATGAATCATGAATCATGAATCAAATCATTAATCATGAATCATGAATCATGAATCGAATCATGAATCATGAATCATGAATCATGAATTGAATCATGAATCATGAATCATGAATTAAATCATGAATCATGAATCATGAATCGAATCATGAATCATTAATCATGAATCATGAATCGAATCATGAGTCATGAATCATGAATCATGAATCATGAATCATGAATTGAAACATGAATCAAATCATGAATCATGAATTATGAATCATGAATTGAATCATGAATTATGAATCATGAATCATGAATTGAATCATAAATTATGAATCATGAATCGAATAATGAATCATGAATCAGGAATCATGAATCATGAATTAAATCATGAATCATGAATTATGCATCATGAATTGAATCATGATTCATGAATCATGAATTGAATCATGAATTAAATCATGAATCATGAATTGAATCATGAATCATGAATCATTAATTGAATCATGAATCATGAATCGAATCATAAATCATGAATCATGAATCATGAATTGAATCATGAATCAAATCATGAATCATTAATTATGAATCATGAATTGAATCATGAATCATGAATTATGAATCATGAATTGAATCATGAATCATGAATCATGAATTGAATCATAAATTATGAATCATGAATCGAATTATGAATCATGAATCATGAATTAATGAATCATGAATTAAATCATGAATCATGAATTATGCATCATGAATTGAATCATGATTCATGAATCATGAATTGAATCATGAATCTTGAATCATGAATCATGAATTGAATCATGAATCATGAATTGAATCATGAATCATGAATCATGATTGAATCATGAATCATGAATTGAATCATGAAACATGAATTGAATCATGAATCATGAATCATGAATTGAATCATGAATCATGAATCATAAATCATGAATTAAATCATTAATTGAATCATGAATCGAATTATGAATCATTAATCAAGAATAATGAATTGAATCATGAATCATGAAATGAATCATGAATCATGAATCTTGAATCATGAATTGAATCATGAATCATGAATCAAATCATGAATCATGAATTATGAATCATGAATTGAATCATGAATCATGAATTATGAATCATGAATTGAATCATGAATCATGAATCATGAATCATGAATTGAATCATAAATTATGAATCATGAATCATGAATCATGAATTGAATCATGAATTATGCATCATGAATTGAATCATGATTCATGAATCATGAATCATGAATTGAATCATGAATCATGAATCATAAATCGAATCATGAATCATGAATTGAATCATGAATCATGAATCTTGAATCATGAATCATGAACTGAATCATGAATCATGAATTAAATCATGAATCATGAATCATGAATCATGAATCATGAATCATGAATCATGAATTGAATCATAAAATCATGAATCATGAATCATGAATTGAATCATGAATCATAAATCATGAATCAAATCATTAATCATGAATCATGAATCGAGTCATGAATCATGAATCATGAATTGAATCATGAATCATAAATCAAATCATTAATCATGAATCATGAATCATGAATCGAATCATGAATCATTAATCATGAATCATGAATCGAATCATGAATCATGAATCATGAATCATTAATCATGAATTAAATCATGAATCATTAATCAAATCATGAATCATGAATTGAATTATGAATAATGAATCATGAATTAAATCATGAATTGAATCATGAATCATGAATCATGAATCATGAATTGAATCATGAATCATGAATCATAAATCATGAATTAAATCATGAATTGAATCATGATTCAATGAATCATGAATCGACTCATGAATTATGAATTGAATCATGAATCATGAATTGTATCATGAATCATGAATCATGAATCGAATCATGAATAATGAATCATGAATCATGAATCATGAATTGAATCATGAATTGAATCATGAATCATGAATCGAATCATGTATCATGAATCAAGAATCATGAATCGAAACATGAATCATGAATCGAATCATGAATAATGAATCATGAATCATGAATCATGAATTGAATCATGAATCATGAATCATTAATCAAATTATGAATCATGAATAAAGAATCATGAATCGAATCATGAATGATGAATTGAATCATGAATCATGAATCATGAATTGAATCATGAATCATGAATCATGAATTGAATCATGAATCATGAATCATAAATCAAATCATGAATCATGAATTGAATCATGAATCATGAATCTTGAATCATGAACCATGAAATAAATCATGAATCATGAATTGAATCATAAATCATGAATCATGAATCATGAATTGAATCATAAATCATGAATCATGAATAGAATCATAAATCATGAATCATGAATCATGAATTGAATCATGAATCATGAATCAAATCATTAATCATGAATCATGAATCGAATCATGAATCATGAATCATGAATTGAATCATGAATCATGAATCAAATCATTAATCATGAATCATGAATCATGAATCGAATCATGAATCATGAATCATGAATTTAAATCATGAATCATGAATCGAATCATGAATCATTAATCATGAATCATGAATCATGAATCGAATCATGAATCATGAATCATGAATCATGAATCATTAATCATGAATTAAATCATGAATCATGAATCATGAATTGAATCATGAATCATGAATCATTATTTAAATCATGAATCATGAATCGAATCATAAATCATGAATCATGAATCATGAATTGAATCATGAATCATGAATCAAATCATGAATCATGAATTATGAATCATGAATTGAATCATGAATCATGAATTATGAATCATGAATTGAATCATGAATCATGAATCATGAATCATGAATTGAATCATAAATTATGAATCATGAATCATGAATCATGAATTGAATCATGAATCATGAATTATGCATCATGAATTGAATCATGATTCATGAATCATGAATCATGAATTGAATCATGAATCATGAATTATGCATCATAAATCGAATCATGAATCATGAATTGAATCATGAATCATGAATCTTGAATCATGAATCATGAATTGAATCATGAATCATGAATTAAATCATGAATCATGAATCATGAATCATGAATCATGAATTGAATCATTAATCATAAATCATGAATCGAATCATGAATCATGAATCATGAATTGAATCATGAATCATAAATCAAATCATTAATCATGAATCATGAATCATGAATCGAATCATGAATCATGAATCATGAATCATGAATCATGAATTAAATCATGAATCATGAACCATGAATCGAATCATGAATCATTAATCATGAATCATGAATCATGAATCGAATCATGAATCATGAATCATGAATCATGAATTGAATCATGATCATGAATCATGAATTGAATCATGAATCATGAATCAAATCATGAATCATGAATCATGAATTATGAATCATGAATTGAATCATGAATCATGAATTATGAATCATGAATTGAATCATGAATCATGAATCATGAATCATGAATCATGAATTGAATCATAAATTATGAATCATGAATCATGAAATTGAATAATGAATCATGAATTATGCATCATGAATTGAATCATGATTCATAAATCATGAATTGAATCATGAATCATGAATCATGAATTGAATCATGAATCATGAATCATGAATTGAATCATGAATCATGAATCATAAATCGAATCATGAATCATAAATTGAATCATGAATCATGAATCATGAATCATGAATCATGAATTGAATCATAAATCATGAATCATGAATCTAATCATAAATCATGATTCATGAATCATGAATCATGAATTGAATCATGAATCATGAATCATGTAATCATGAATTGAATCATGAATCATGAATCATGAATCGAATCATGAATCATGAATCATAAATTAAATCATGAATCATGAATCATTAATAAGTAATCATGAATCATGAATCGAGTCATGAATCATGAATCATGAATCATTAATCATGAATTAAATCATGAATCATGAATTGAATCATGAATCATGAATCATTAATTGAATCATGAATTATGATTGAATCATTAATTGAATCATGAATTATGAATTGAATCATAAATCATGAATCATGAATCATGAATCATGAATCATTAATTGAATCATGAATCATGAATTGAATCATAAATCATGAATCATGAATTATGAATCATGAATTGAATCATGAATCATGAATCATGAATCATGAATTGAATCATAAATCATGAATCATGAATTGAATCATGAATCATGAATCATTAATCAAATCATGAATCATGAATTGAATCATGAATCATGAATCATGAATTTAATCATTAATCATAAATCATGAATCATGAATTGAATCATGAATCATGAATTGAATCTTGAATTATGAATCATGAATCATGAATCATGAATTAAATCATGAATCATGAATCATGAATCGAATCATGAATCATGAATCAATTTGGGAATCATGAATCATGAATCATTAATCATTAATCATGAATTAAATCATGAATCATGAATTGAATCATGAATCATGAATCATTAATTGAATCATGAATCAAATCATGAATCATGAATCATGAATTATGAATCATGAATTGAATCATGAATCATGAATTATGAATCATGAATTGAATCATGAATCATGAATCATGAATCATGAATTAAATCATGAATCATGAATTATGCATCATGAATTGAATCATGATTCATGAATCATGAATTGAATCATGAATCTTGAATCATGAATCATGAATTGAATCATGAATTGAATCATGAATCATGAATCATGAATTGAATCATGAATCATGAATCATGAATTGAATCATGAAACATGAATTGAATCATGAATCATGAATCATGAATTGAATCATGAATCATGAATCATAAATCATGAATTAAATCATTAATTGAATCATGAATCGAATTATGAATCATTAATCAAGAATAATGAATTGAATCATGGATCATGAAATGAATCATGAATCATGAATCTTGAATCATGAATCATGAATTGAATCATGAATCATGAATTGAATCATGAATCTTGAATCATGAATAATGAATCATGAATTGATTCATGAATCATGAATCATGAATCATAAATTGAATCATAAATCATGAATCATGAATCGAATCATAAATCATGATTCATGAATCATGAATCATGAATTGAATCATGAATCATGAATCATTAATCAAATCATGAATCATGAATCATGAATCATTATTCATGAATTAAATCTTGAATCATAAATCATTAATTGAATCATGAATTATGAATCATGAATTGAATCATGAATCATGAGTCGAATCATAAATCATGAATCATGAATCATGAATCATGAATTGAATCATGAATCATAAATCATGAATTAAATCATTAATCATGAATCATGAATTTAATCATGCATCATGAATTGAATCTTGAATCATGAATCATGAATCATGAATTGAATGATGAATCATGAATCATGAATTGAATCATGAATCATGAATCATGAATTGAATCATGAATCAAGAATCAAATCATGAATCATGAATTGAATCATAAATCATGAATAGAATCATGAATAATAAATTGAATCATGAATTGAATCATGAATCATGAATTGAATCAGGAATCGAATCATGAATTGAATCATGAATCATGAATCATGAATTGAATCATGAATCATGATTCATAAATCGAATCATGAATTGAATCATGAATCGAATCATGAATTGAGTCATGAATCATGATTTAAATCATGAATCATTAAGTGAATCATGAATCATGAATCATACAATGAATCATGAATCATGAATCATGAATTGAATCATGAATCATGAATTATGAATCATGAATTGAATCATGAATCATGAATAATGAATCATGAATCATGAATTGAATCATGAATCATGAATCATGGATTGAATCATGAATCATGAATCATAAATTGAATCATGAATCATGAATCAAATCATGAATCATGAATTGAATTATGAATAATGAATCATGAATTGAATCATGAATTGAATCATGAATCATGAATCATGAATCATGAATTGAATCATGAATCATGAATTGAATCATGAATCATGAATCATGAATCGACTCATGAATTATGAATTGAATTATGAATCATGAATTGAATCATGAATCGAATCATGAATAATGAATCATGAATCATGAATCATGAATTGAATCATGAATTGAATCATGAATCATGAATCCAATCATGATCATGAATCAATAATCATGAATCGAATCATGAATCATGAATTGAATCTTGAATCATGAATCAAGAATCATAAATTGAATCATGAATCATGAATCATGAATTGAATCATGAATTAAGTCATGAATCATGAATCCAATCATGAATCATGAATCAAGAATCATGAATCGAATCATGAATCATGAATTGAATCTTGAATCATGAATCAAGAATCATAAATTGAATCATGAATCATGAATCATGAATCGAATCATGAATCATGAATCGAATCATGAATAATAAATCATGAATTGAATCATGAATCATGAATCATTAATCAAATCATGAATCATGAATCAAGAATCATGATTCAAATCATGAATCATGAATTGAATCATGAATCATGAATCAAGAATCATGAATTGAATCATGAATTGAATCAAGAATCATGAATCATGAATCATGAATTGAATCATGAATCATGAATCATGAATTGAAATATGAATCATGAATCATGAATCATGAATTGAATCATGAATCATGAATCATAAATCAAATCATGAATCATGAATTGAATCATGAATCATGAATCTTGAATCATGAATCATGAATTGAATCATGAATCATGAATTGAATCATGAATCATGAATCATGAATTGAATCATAAATCATGAATCATGAATCAAATCATAAATCATAAATCATGAATCATGAGTCCATGAATTGAATCATGAATCATGAATCATGAATCAAATCATTAATAATGAATCATGAATCATGAATCGAATCATGAATCATGAATCATGAATCATGAATTGAATCATGAATCATGAATCATGAATTAAATCATGAATCATGAATCATGAATCATGAATCATGAATCATTAATCATGAATTAAATCATGAATCATGAATTGAATCATGAATCATGAATCATTAATTGAATCATGAATTATGAATTGAATCATAAATCATGAATCATGAATCATGAATCATGAATCATTAATTGAATCATGAATCATGAATTGAATCATAAATCATGAATCATGAATTATGAATCATGAATTGAATCATGAATCATGAATCATGAATCATGAATTGAATCATAAATCATGAATCATGAATTGAATCATGAATCATGAATCATGAATCAAATCATGAATCATGAATTGAATCATGAATCATGAATCATGAATTGAATCATTAATCATAAATCGTGAATCATGAATTGAATCATGAATCATGAATTGAATCTTGAATTATGAATCATGAATCATGAATTAAATCATGAATCATGAATCGAATCATGAATCATGAATCAATTTGGGAATCATGAATCATTAATCATTAATCGTTAATCATGAATTAAATCATGAATCATTAATTGAATCATGAATCATGAATCATTAATTGAATCATGAATCATGAATCGAATCATAAATCATGAATCATGAATCATGAATCATGAATCATGAATTGAATCATGAATCAAATCATGAATCATGAATCATGAATTATGAATCATGAATTGAATCATGAATCATGAATTATGAATCATGAATTGAATCATGAATCATGAATCATGAATTAAATCATGAATCATGAATTATGCATA
>NW_027447526.1:0-29760 GCF_038048845.1 Mixophyes fleayi | reverse complement strand
AAAGCGTTGTTTTTGTACGGCAATGAAGAAATGACTATGTTTTGCGATTTCTCCTGTTTAGAAAGACTTAGAAAGTTGATAATTGTGGGGAATGTTAGAAATGTCATGAGCAACAAGAATTATGTAAAAGGATTGATGTAAATCATTGTTTCTAAGAGAAAGTGAGACAGGAATGCAAAAAGCGTTGTTTTTGTACGGCAATGAAGAAATGACTATGTTTTGCGATTTCTCCTACTCAGAAAGACTTAGAAAGTTGATAATTGTGGGCAATGTTAGAAATGTCATGAGAAACAAGAATTATGTAAAAGGATTGATGTAAATCATTGTTTCTAAGAGAAAGTGAGACAGGAATGCAAAAAAGCGTTGTTTTTGTACGGCAATGAAGAAATGACTATGTTTTGCGATTTCTCCTGCTCAGAAAGACTTAGAAAGTAGATAATTGTGGGAAATGTTAGAAATGTCATGAGAAACAAGAATTATGTAAAAGAATTGATGTAAGTCATTGTTTCCAAGAGAAAGGGAGACCGGAGTGTAAAAAAGCGTTGTTTTTGGACGGCAATGAAGAAATGACTGT
This sequence comes from Mixophyes fleayi, assembly GCF_038048845.1. Classification (NCBI taxonomy): domain Eukaryota; kingdom Metazoa; phylum Chordata; class Amphibia; order Anura; family Limnodynastidae; genus Mixophyes; species Mixophyes fleayi. The sequence goes on along the minus strand of NW_027447526.1, from coordinate 29,186 downwards.
TTTGCGATTTCTCTTGCTCAGAAAGACTTAGAAAGAGGATAATTGTGGGCAATGTTAGAAATGTCATGAGAAACAAGAATTATGTAAAAGAATTGATGTAAGTCATTGTTTCCAAGAGAAAGGGAGACAGGAGTGTAAAAAAGCGTTGCTTTTGGACGGCAATGAAGAAATGACTGTTTTGCGATTTCTCCTGCTCAGAAAGACTTAGAAAGTTGATAATTGTGGGCAATGTTAGAAATGTCATGAGAAACAAGAATTATGTAAAAGAATTGATGTAAGTCATTGTTTCCAAGAGAAAGGGAGACAGGAGTGTAAAAAAGCGTTGTTTTTGGACGGCAATGAAGAAATGACTATGTTTTGCGATTTCTCCTGCTCAGAAAGACTTAGAAAGTTGATAATTGTGGGCAATGTTAGAAATGTCATGAGAAACAAGAATTATGTAAAAGAATTGATGTAAGTCATTGTTTCCAAGAGAAAGGGAGACCGGAGTGTAAAAAAGCGTTGTTTTTGGACGGCAATGAAGAAATGACTATGTTTTGCGATTTCTCCTGCTCAGAAAGACTTAGAAAGTTGATAATTGTGGGCAATGTTAGAAATGTCATGAGAAACAAGAATTATGTAAAAGAATTGATGTAAGTCATTGTTTCCAAGAGAAAGGGAGACCGGAGTGTAAAAAAACGTTGTTTTTGGACGGCAATGAAGAAATGACTATGTTTTGGGATTTCTCCTGCTCAGAAAGACTTAGAAAGTTGATAATTGTGGGCAATGTTAGAAATGTCATGAGAAACAAGAATTATGTAAAAGAATTGATGTAAGTCATTGTTTCCAAGAGAAAGGGAGACAGGAGTGTAAAAAAGCGTTGTTTTTGGACGGCAATGAAGAAATGACTATGTTTTGCTATTTCTCCTGCTCAGAAAGACTTAGAAAGTTGATAATTGTGGGCAATGTTAGAAATGTCATGAGAAACAAGAATTATGTAAAAGAATTGATGTAAGTCATTGTTTCCAAGAGAAAGGGAGACCGGAGTGTAAAAAAGCGTTGTTTTTGGACGGCAATGAAGAAATGACTGTTTTGCGATTTCTCTTGCTCAGAAAGACTTAGAAAGTTGATAATTGTGGGCAATGTTAGAAATGTCATGAGAAACAAGAATTATGTAAAAGAATTGATGTAAGTAATTGTTTCCAAGAGAAAGGGAGACCGGAGTGTAAAAAAGCGTTGTTTTTGGACGGCAATGAAGAAATGACTGTTTTGCGATTTCTCTTGCTCAGAAAGACTTAGAAAGTTGATAATTGTGGGCAATGTTAGAAATGTCATGAGAAACAAGAATTATGTAAAAGAATTGATGTAAGTCATTGTTTCCAAGAGAAAGGGAGACCGGAGTGTAAAAAAGCGTTGTTTTTGGACGGCAATGAAGAAATGACTATGTTTTGCGATTTCTCCTGCTCAGAAAGACTTAGAAAGTTGATAATTGTGGGCAATGTTAGAAATGTCATGAGAAACAAGAATTATGTAAAAGAATTGATGTAAGTCATTGTTTCCAAGAGAAAGGGAGACAGGAGTGTAAAAAAGCGTTGTTTTTGGACGGCAATGAAGAAATGACTATGTTTTGCGATTTCTCCTGCTCAGAAAGACTTAGAAAGTAGATAATTGTGGGAAATGTTAGAAATGTCATGAGAAACAAGAATTATGTAAAAGAATTGATGTAAGTCATTGTTTCCAAGAGAAAGGGAGACCGGAGTGTAAAAAAGCGTTGTTTTTGGACGGCAATGAAGAAATGACTGTTTTGCGATTTCTCTTGCTCAGAAAGACTTAGAAAGTTGATAATTGTGGGCAATGTTAGAAATGTCATGAGAAACAAGAATTATGTAAAAGAATTGATGTAAGTCATTGTTTCCAAGAGAAAGGGAGACCGGAGTGTAAAAAAGCGTTGTTTTTGGACGGCAATGAAGAAATGACTATGTTTTGCGATTTCTCCTGCTCAGAAAGACTTAGAAAGTTGATAATTGTGGGCAATGTTAGAAATGTCATGAGAAACAAGAATTATGTAAAAGAATTGATGTAAGTCATTGTTTCCAAGAGAAAGGGAGACAGGAGTGTAAAAAAGCGTTGTTTTTGGACAGCAATGAAGAAATGACTATGTTTTGCGATTTCTCCTGCTCAGAAAGACTTAGAAAGTTGATAATTGTGGGCAATGTTAGAAATGTCATGAGAAACAAGAATTATGTAAAAGAATTGATGTAAGTCATTGTTTCCAAGAGAAAGGGAGACCGGAGTGTAAAAAAGCGTTGTTTTTGGACGGCAATGAAGAAATGACTGTTTTGCGATTTCTCTTGCTCAGAAAGACTTAGAAAGTTGATAATTGTGGGCAATGTTAGAAATGTCATTTGAAACAAGAATTATGTAAAAGAATTGATGTAAGTCATTGTTTCCAAGAGAAAGGGAGACAGGAGTGTAAAAAAGCGTTGTTTTTGGACGGCAATGAAGAAATGACTATGTTTTGCGATTTCTCCTGCTCAGAAAGACTTAGAAAGTTGATAATTGTGGGCAATGTTAGAAATGTCATGAGAAACAAGAATTATGTAAAAGAATTGATGTAAGTCATTGTTTCCAAGAGAAAGGGAGACCGGAGTGTAAAAAAGCGTTGTTTTTGGACGGCAATGAAGAAATGACTGTTTTGCGATTTCTCTTGCTCAGAAAGACTTAGAAAGTTGATAATTGTGGGGAATGTTAGAAATGTCATGAGCAACAAGAATTATGTAAAAGGATTGATGTAAATCATTGTTTCTAAGAGAAAGTGAGACAGGAATGCAAAAAGCGTTGTTTTTGTACGGCAATGAAGAAATAACTATGTTTTGCGATTTCTCCTACTCAGAAAGACTTAGAAAGTTGATAATTGTGGGCAATGTTAGAAATGTCATGAGAAACAAGAATTATGTAAAAGAATTGATGTAAGTCATTGTTTCCAAGAGAAAGGGAGACAGGAGTGTAAAAAAGCGTTGTTTTTGGACGGCAATGAAGAAATGACTATGTTTTGCGATTTCTCCTGCTCAGAAAGACTTAGAAAGTTGATAATTGTGGGCAATGTTAGAAATGTCATGAGAAACAAGAATTATGTAAAAGAATTGATGTAAGTCATTGTTTCCAAGAGAAAGGGAGACCGGAGTGTAAAAAAGCGTTGTTTTTAGACGGCAATGAAGAAATGACTGTTTTGCGATTTCTCTTGCTCAGAAAGACTTAGAAAGTTGATAATTGTGGGCAATGTTAGAAATGTCATGAGAAACAAGAATTATGTAAAAGAATTGATGTAAGTCATTGTTTTCAAGAGAAAGGGAGACCGGAGTGTAAAAAAGCGTTGTTTTTGGACGGCAATGAAGAAATGACTGTTTTGCGATTTCTCTTGCTCAGAAAGACTTAGAAAGTTGATAATTGTGGGCAATGTTAGAAATGTCATGAGAAACAAGAATTATGTAAAAGGATTGATGTAAATCATTGTTTCTAAGAGAAAGTGAGACAGGAATGCAAAAAAGCGTTGTTTTTGTACGGCAATGAAGAAATGACTATGTTTTGCGATTTCTCCTGTTTAGAAAGACTTAGAAAGTTGATAATTGTGGGGAATGTTAGAAATGTCATGAGCAACAAGAATTATGTAAAAGGATTGATGTAAATCATTGTTTCTAAGAGAAAGTGAGACAGGAATGCAAAAAGCGTTGTTTTTGTACGGCAATGAAGAAATGACTATGTTTTGCGATTTCTCCTGCTCAGAAAGACTTAGAAAGTAGATAATTGTGGGAAATGTTAGAAATGTCATGAGAAACAAGAATTATGTAAAAGAATTGATGTAAGTCATTGTTTCCAAGAGAAAGGGAGACCGGAGTGTAAAAAAGCGTTGTTTTTGGACGGCAATGAAGAAATGACTGTTTTGCGATTTCTCTTGCTCAGAAAGACTTAGAAAGTTGATAATTGTGGGCAATGTTAGAAATGTCATGAGAAACAAGAATTATGTAAAAGAATTGATGTAAGTAATTGTTTCCAAGAGAAAGGGAGACCGGAGTGTAAAAAAGCGTTGTTTTTGGACGGCAATGAAGAAATGACTGTTTTGCGATTTCTCTTGCTCAGAAAGACTTAGAAAGTTGATAATTGTGGGCAATGTTAGAAATGTCATGAGAAACAAGAATTATGTAAAAGAATTGATGTAAGTCATTGTTTCCAAGAGAAAGGGAGACCGGAGTGTAAAAAAGCGTTGTTTTTGGACGGCAATGAAGAAATGACTATGTTTTGCGATTTCTCCTGCTCAGAAAGACTTAGAAAGTTGATAATTGTGGGCAATGTTAGAAATGTCATGAGAAACAAGAATTATGTAAAAGAATTGATGTAAGTCATTGTTTCCAAGAGAAAGGGAGACAGGAGTGTAAAAAAGCGTTGTTTTTGGACGGCAATGAAGAAATGACTATGTTTTGCGATTTCTCCTGCTCAGAAAGACTTAGAAAGTAGATAATTGTGGGAAATGTTAGAAATGTCATGAGAAACAAGAATTATGTAAAAGAATTGATGTAAGTCATTGTTTCCAAGAGAAAGGGAGACCGGAGTGTAAAAAAGCGTTGTTTTTGGACGGCAATGAAGAAATGACTGTTTTGCGATTTCTCTTGCTCAGAAAGACTTAGAAAGTTGATAATTGTGGGCAATGTTAGAAATGTCATGAGAAACAAGAATTATGTAAAAGAATTGATGTAAGTCATTGTTTCCAAGAGAAAGGGAGACCGGAGTGTAAAAAAGCGTTGTTTTTGGACGGCAATGAAGAAATGACTATGTTTTGCGATTTCTCCTGCTCAGAAAGACTTAGAAAGTTGATAATTGTGGGCAATGTTAGAAATGTCATGAGAAACAAGAATTATGTAAAAGAATTGATGTAAGTCATTGTTTCCAAGAGAAAGGGAGACAGGAGTGTAAAAAAGCGTTGTTTTTGGACAGCAATGAAGAAATGACTGTTTTGCGATTTCTCTTGCTCAGAAAGACTTAGAAAGTTGATAATTGTGGGCAATGTTAGAAATGTCATGAGAAACAAGAATTATGTAAAAGAATTGATGTAAGTAATTGTTTCCAAGAGAAAGGGAGACCGGAGTGTAAAAAAGCGTTGTTTTTGGACGGCAATGAAGAAATGACTATGTTTTGCGATTTCTCCTGCTCAGAAAGACTTAGAAAGTTGATAATTGTGGGCAATGTTAGAAATGTCATGAGAAACAAGAATTATGTAAAAGAATTGATGTAAGTCATTGTTTCCAAGAGAAAGGGAGACCGGAGTGTAAAAAAGCGTTGTTTTTGGACGGCAATGAAGAAATGACTATGTTTTGCGATTTCTCCTGCTCAGAAAGACTTAGAAAGTTGATAATTGTGGGCAATGTTAGAAATGTCATGAGAAACAAGAATTATGTAAAAGAATTGATGTAAGTCATTGTTTCCAAGAGAAAGGGAGACAGGAGTGTAAAAAAGCGTTGTTTTTGGACGGCAATGAAGAAATGACTATGTTTTGCGATTTCTCCTGCTCAGAAAGACTTAGAAAGTAGATAATTGTGGGAAATGTTAGAAATGTCATGAGAAACAAGAATTATGTAAAAGAATTGATGTAAGTCATTGTTTCCAAGAGAAAGGGAGACCGGAGTGTAAAAAAGCGTTGTTTTTGGACGGCAATGAAGAAATGACTGTTTTGCGATTTCTCTTGCTCAGAAAGACTTAGAAAGTTGATAATTGTGGGCAATGTTAGAAATGTCATGAGAAACAAGAATTATGTAAAAGAATTGATGTAAGTCATTGTTTCCAAGAGAAAGGGAGACCGGAGTGTAAAAAAGCGTTGTTTTTGGACGGCAATGAAGAAATGACTATGTTTTGCGATTTCTCCTGCTCAGAAAGACTTAGAAAGTTGATAATTGTGGGCAATGTTAGAAATGTCATGAGAAACAAGAATTATGTAAAAGAATTGATGTAAGTCATTGTTTCCAAGAGAAAGGGAGACAGGAGTGTAAAAAAGCGTTGTTTTTGGACAGCAATGAAGAAATGACTATGTTTTGCGATTTCTCCTGCTCAGAAAGACTTAGAAAGTTGATAATTGTGGGCAATGTTAGAAATGTCATGAGAAACAAGAATTATGTAAAAGAATTGATGTAAGTCATTGTTTCCAAGAGAAAGGGAGACCGGAGTGTAAAAAAGCGTTGTTTTTGGACGGCAATGAAGAAATGACTGTTTTGCGATTTCTCTTGCTCAGAAAGACTTAGAAAGTTGATAATTGTGGGCAATGTTAGAAATGTCATTTGAAACAAGAATTATGTAAAAGAATTGATGTAAGTCATTGTTTCCAAGAGAAAGGGAGACAGGAGTGTAAAAAAGCGTTGTTTTTGGACGGCAATGAAGAAATGACTATGTTTTGCGATTTCTCCTGCTCAGAAAGACTTAGAAAGTTGATAATTGTGGGCAATGTTAGAAATGTCATGAGAAACAAGAATTATGTAAAAGAATTGATGTAAGTCATTGTTTCCAAGAGAAAGGGAGACCGGAGTGTAAAAAAGCGTTGTTTTTGGACGGCAATGAAGAAATGACTGTTTTGCGATTTCTCTTGCTCAGAAAGACTTAGAAAGTTGATAATTGTGGGCAATGTTAGAAATGTCATGAGAAACAAGAATTATGTAAAAGAATTGATGTAAGTCATTGTTTTCAAGAGAAAGGGAGACCGGAGTGTAAAAAAGCGTTGTTTTTGGACGGCAATGAAGAAATGACTGTTTTGCGATTTCTCTTGCTCAGAAAGACTTAGAAAGTTGATAATTGTGGGCAATGTTAGAAATGTCATGAGAAACAAGAATTATGTAAAAGGATTGATGTAAATCATTGTTTCTAAGAGAAAGTGAGACAGGAATGCAAAAAAGCGTTGTTTTTGTACGGCAATGAAGAAATGACTATGTTTTGCGATTTCTCCTGTTTAGAAAGACTTAGAAAGTTGATAATTGTGGGGAATGTTAGAAATGTCATGAGCAACAAGAATTATGTAAAAGGATTGATGTAAATCATTGTTTCTAAGAGAAAGTGAGACAGGAATGCAAAAAGCGTTGTTTTTGCACGGCAATGAAGAAATGACTATGTTTTGCGATTTCTCCTACTCAGAAAGACTTAGAAAGTTGATAATTGTGGGCAATGTTAGAAATGTCATGAGAAACAAGAATTATGTAAAAGGATTGATGTAAATCATTGTTTCTAAGAGAAAGTGAGACAGGAATGCAAAAAAGCGTTGTTTTTGTACGGCAATGAAGAAATGACTATGTTTTGCGATTTCTCCTGCTCAGAAAGACTTAGAAAGTAGATAATTGTGGGAAATGTTAGAAATGTCATGAGAAACAAGAATTATGTAAAAGAATTGATGTAAGTCATTGTTTCCAAGAGAAAGGGAGACCGGAGTGTAAAAAAGCGTTGTTTTTGGACGGCAATGAAGAAATGACTGTTTTGCGATTTCTCTTGCTCAGAAAGACTTAGAAAGTTGATAATTGTGGGCAATGTTAGAAATGTCATGAGAAACAAGAATTATGTAAAAGAATTGATGTAAGTAATTGTTTCCAAGAGAAAGGGAGACCGGAGTGTAAAAAAGCGTTGTTTTTGGACGGCAATGAAGAAATGACTGTTTTGCGATTTCTCTTGCTCAGAAAGACTTAGAAAGTTGATAATTGTGGGCAATGTTAGAAATGTCATGAGAAACAAGAATTATGTAAAAGAATTGATGTAAGTCATTGTTTCCAAGAGAAAGGGAGACCGGAGTGTAAAAAAGCGTTGTTTTTGGACGGCAATGAAGAAATGACTATGTTTTGCGATTTCTCCTGCTCAGAAAGACTTAGAAAGTTGATAATTGTATGCAATGTTAGAAATGTCATGAGAAACAAGAATTATGTAAAAGAATTGATGTAAGTCATTGTTTCCAAGAGAAAGGGAGACAGGAGTGTAAAAAAGCGTTGTTTTTGGACGGCAATGAAGAAATGACTATGTTTTGCGATTTCTCCTGCTCAGAAAGACTTAGAAAGTAGATAATTGTGGGAAATGTTAGAAATGTCATGAGAAACAAGAATTATGTAAAAGAATTGATGTAAGTCATTGTTTCCAAGAGAAAGGGAGACCGGAGTGTAAAAAAGCGGTGTTTTTGGACGGCAATGAAGAAATGACTGTTTTGCGATTTCTCTTGCTCAGAAAGACTTAGAAAGTTGATAATTGTGGGCAATGTTAGAAATGTCATGAGAAACAAGAATTATGTAAAAGAATTGATGTAAGTCATTGTTTCCAAGAGAAAGGGAGACCGGAGTGTAAAAAAGCGTTGTTTTTGGACGGCAATGAAGAAATGACTATGTTTTGCGATTTCTCCTGCTCAGAAAGACTTAGAAAGTTGATAATTGTGGGCAATGTTAGAAATGTCATGAGAAACAAGAATTATGTAAAAGAATTGATGTAAGTCATTGTTTCCAAGAGAAAGGGAGACAGGAGTGTAAAAAAGCGTTGTTTTGGGACAGCAATGAAGAAATGACTATGTTTTGCGATTTCTCCTGCTCAGAAAGACTTAGAAAGTTGATAATTGTGGGCAATGTTAGAAATGTCATGAGAAACAAGAATTATGTAAAAGAATTGATGTAAGTCATTGTTTCCAAGAGAAAGGGAGACCGGAGTGTAAAAAAGCGTTGTTTTTGGACGGCAATGAAGAAATGACTGTTTTGCGATTTCTCTTGCTCAGAAAGACTTAGAAAGTTGATAATTGTGGGCAATGTTAGAAATGTCATTTGAAACAAGAATTATGTAAAAGAATTGATGTAAGTCATTGTTTCCAAGAGAAAGGGAGACAGGAGTGTAAAAAAGCGTTGTTTTTGGACGGCAATGAAGAAATGACTATGTTTTGCGATTTCTCCTGCTCAGAAAGACTTAGAAAGTTGATAATTGTGGGCAATGTTAGAAATGTCATGAGAAACAAGAATTATGTAAAAGAATTGATGTAAGTCATTGTTTCCAAGAGAAAGGGAGACCGGAGTGTAAAAAAGCGTTGTTTTTGGACGGCAATGAAGAAATGACTGTTTTGCGATTTCTCTTGCTCAGAAAGACTTAGAAAGTTGATAATTGTGGGCAATGTTAGAAATGTCATGAGAAACAAGAATTATGTAAAAGAATTGATGTAAGTCATTGTTTTCAAGAGAAAGGGAGACCGGAGTGTAAAAAAGCGTTGTTTTTGGACGGCAATGAAGAAATGACTGTTTTGCGATTTCTCTTGCTCAGAAAGACTTAGAAAGTTGATAATTGTGGGCAATGTTAGAAATGTCATGAGAAACAAGAATTATGTAAAAGGATTGATGTAAATCATTGTTTCTAAGAGAAAGTGAGACAGGAATGCAAAAAAGCGTTGTTTTTGTACGGCAATGAAGAAATGACTATGTTTTGCGATTTCTCCTGTTTAGAAAGACTTAGAAAGTTGATAATTGTGGGGAATGTTAGAAATGTCATGAGCAACAAGAATTATGTAAAAGGATTGATGTAAATCATTGTTTCTAAGAGAAAGTGAGACAGGAATGCAAAAAGCGTTGTTTTTGTACGGCAATGAAGAAATGACTATGTTTTGCGATTTCTCCTACTCAGAAAGACTTAGAAAGTTGATAATTGTGGGCAATGTTAGAAATGTCATGAGAAACAAGAATTATGTAAAAGGATTGATGTAAATCATTGTTTCTAAGAGAAAGTGAGACAGGAATGCAAAAAAGCGTTGTTTTTGTACGGCAATGAAGAAATGACTATGTTTTGCGATTTCTCCTGCTCAGAAAGACTTAGAAAGTTGATAATTGTGGGCAATGTTAGAAATGTCATGAGAAACAAGAATTATGTAAAAGGATTGATGTAAATCATTGGTTCTAAGAGAAAGTGAGACAGGAATGCAAAAAGCGTTGTTTTTGTACGGCAATGAAGAAATGACTATGTTTTGGGATTTCTCCTGCTCAGAAAGACTTAGAAAGTTGATAATTGTGGGCAATGGTAGAAATGTCATGAGAAACAAGAATTATGTAAAAGGATTGATGTAAATCATTGTTTCTAAGAGAAAGTGAGACAGGAATGCAAAAAAGCGTTGTTTTTGGACGGCAATGAAGAAATGACTATGTTTTGGGATTTCTCCTGCTCAGAAAGACTTAGAAAGTTGATAATTGTGGGCAATGTTAGAAATGTCATGAGAAACAAGAATTATGTAAAAGAATTGATGTAAGTCATTGTTTCCAAGAGAAAGGGAGACAGGAGTGTAAAAAAGCGTTTTTTTTGGACGGCAATGAAGAAATGACTATGTTTTGCGATTTCTCCTGCTCAGAAAGACTTAGAAAGTTGATAATTGTGGGCAATGTTAGAAATGTCATGAGAAACAAGAATTATGTAAAAGAATTGATGTAAGTCATTGTTTCCAAGAGAAAGGGAGACCGGAGTGTAAAAAAGCGTTGTTTTTGGACGGCAATGAAGAAATGACTGTTTTTTGATTTCTCTTGCTCAGAAAGACTTAGAAAGTTGATAACTGTGGGCAATGTTAGAAATGTCATGAGAAACAAGAATTATGTAAAAGAATTGATGTAAGTCATTGTTTCCAAGAGAAAGGGAGACCGGAGTGTAAAAAAGCGTTGTTTTTGGACGGCAATGAATAAATGACTATGTTTTGCGATTTCTCCTGCTCAGAAAGACTTAGAAAGTTGATAATTGTGGGCAATGTTAGAAATGTCATGAGAAACAAGAATTATGTAAAAGAATTGATGTAAGTCATTGTTTCCAAGAGAAAGGGAGACAGGAGTGTAAAAAAGCGTTGTTTTTGGACGGCAATGAAGAAATGACTATGTTTTGCGATTTCTCCTGCTCAGAAAGACTTAGAAAGTTGATAATTGTGGGCAATGTTAGAAATGTCATGAGAAACAAGAATTATGTAAAAGAATTGATGTAAGTCATTGTTTCCAAGAGAAAGGGAGACCGGAGTGTAAAAAAGCGTTGTTTTTGGACGGCAATGAAGAAATGACTATGCTTTGCGATTTCTCCTGCTCAGAAAGACTTAGAAAGTTGATAATTGTGGGCAATGTTAGAAATGTCATGAGAAACAAGAATTATGTAAAAGAATTGATGTAAGTCATTGTTTCCAAGAGAAAGGGAGACAGGAGTGTAAAAAAGCGTTGTTTTTGGACGGCAATGAAGAAATGACTATGTTTTGCGATTTCTCCTGCTCAGAAAGACTTAGAAAGTTGATAATTGTGGGCAATGTTAGAAATGTCATGAGAAACAAGAATTATGTAAAAGAATTGATGTAAGTCATTGTTTCCAAGAGAAAGGGAGACCGGAGTGTAAAAAAGCGTTGTTTTTGGACGGCAATGAAGAAATGACTGTTTTGCGATTTCTCTTGCTCAGAAAGACTTAGAAAGTTGATAATTGTGGGCAATGTTAGAAATGTCATGAGAAACAAGAATTATGTAAAAGAATTGATGTAAGTCATTGTTTCCAAGAGAAAGGGAGACCGGAGTGTAAAAAAGCGTTGTTTTTGGACGGCAATGAAGAAATGACTGTTTTGCGATTTCTCCTGCTCAGAAAGACTTAGAAAGTTGATAATTGTGGGCAATGTTAGAAATGTCATGAGAAACAAGAATTATGTAAAAGAATTGATGTAAGTCATTGTTTCCAAGAGAAAGGGCGACAGGAGTGTAAAAAAGCGTTGTTTTTGGACGGCAATGAAGAAATGACTATGTTTTGCGATTTCTCCTGCTCAGAAAGACTTAGAAAGTTGATAATTGTGGGCAATGTTAGAAATGTCATGAGAAACAAGAATTATGTAAAAGAATTGATGTAAGTCATTGTTTCCAAGAGAAAGGGAGACAGGAGTGTAAAAAAGCGTTTTTTTTTGGACGGCAATGAAGAAATGACTATGTTTTGCGATTTCTCCTGCTCAGAAAGACTTAGAAAGTTGATAATTGTGGGCAATGTTAGAAATGTCATGAGAAACAAGAATTATGTAAAAGAATTGATGTAAGTCATTGTTTCCAAGAGAAAGGGAGACCGGAGTGTAAAAAAGCGTTGTTTTTGGACGGCAATGAAGAAATGACTGTTTTTTGATTTCTCTTGCTCAGAAAGACTTAGAAAGTTGATAATTGTGGGCAATGTTAGAAATGTCATGAGAAACAAGAATTATGTAAAAGAATTGATGTAAGTCATTGTTTCCAAGAGAAAGGGAGACCGGAGTGTAAAAAAGCGTTGTTTTTGGACGGCAATGAAGAAATGACTATGTTTTGCGATTTCTCCTGCTCAGAAAGACTTAGAAAGTTGATAATTGTGGGCAATGTTAGAAATGTCATGAGAAACAAGAATTATGTAAAAGAATTGATGTAAGTCATTGTTTCCAAGAGAAAGGGAGACAGGAGTGTAAAAAAGCGTTTTTTTTGGACGGCAATGAAGAAATGACTATGTTTTGCGATTTCTCCTGCTCAGAAAGACTTAGAAAGTTGATAATTGTGGGCAATGTTAGAAATGTCATGAGAAACAAGAATTATGTAAAAGAATTGATGTAAGTCATTGTTTCCAAGAGAAAGGGAGACCGGAGTGTAAAAAAGCGTTGTTTTTGGACGGCAATGAAGAAATGACTGTTTTTTGATTTCTCTTGCTCAGAAAGACTTAGAAAGTTGATAACTGTGGGCAATGTTAGAAATGTCATGAGAAACAAGAATTATGTAAAAGAATTGATGTAAGTCATTGTTTCCAAGAGAAAGGGAGACCGGAGTGTAAAAAAGCGTTGTTTTTGGACGGCAATGAATAAATGACTATGTTTTGCGATTTCTCCTGCTCAGAAAGACTTAGAAAGTTGATAATTGTGGGCAATGTTAGAAATGTCATGAGAAACAAGAATTATGTAAAAGAATTGATGTAAGTCATTGTTTCCAAGAGAAAGGGAGACAGGAGTGTAAAAAAGCGTTGTTTTTGGACGGCAATGAAGAAATGACTATGTTTTGCGATTTCTCCTGCTCAGAAAGACTTAGAAAGTTGATAATTGTGGGCAATGTTAGAAATGTCATGAGAAACAAGAATTATGTAAAAGAATTGATGTAAGTCATTGTTTCCAAGAGAAAGGGAGACCGGAGTGTAAAAAAGCGTTGTTTTTGGACGGCAATGAAGAAATGACTATGCTTTGCGATTTCTCCTGCTCAGAAAGACTTAGAAAGTTGATAATTGTGGGCAATGTTAGAAATGTCATGAGAAACAAGAATTATGTAAAAGAATTGATGTAAGTCATTGTTTCCAAGAGAAAGGGAGACAGGAGTGTAAAAAAGCGTTGTTTTTGGACGGCAATGAAGAAATGACTATGTTTTGCGATTTCTCCTGCTCAGAAAGACTTAGAAAGTTGATAATTGTGGGCAATGTTAGAAATGTCATGAGAAACAAGAATTATGTAAAAGAATTGATGTAAGTCATTGTTTCCAAGAGAAAGGGAGACCGGAGTGTAAAAAAGCGTTGTTTTTGGACGGCAATGAAGAAATGACTGTTTTGCGATTTCTCTTGCTCAGAAAGACTTAGAAAGTTGATAATTGTGGGCAATGTTAGAAATGTCATGAGAAACAAGAATTATGTAAAAGAATTGATGTAAGTCATTGTTTCCAAGAGAAAGGGAGACCGGAGTGTAAAAAAGCGTTGTTTTTGGACGGCAATGAAGAAATGACTGTTTTGCGATTTCTCCTGCTCAGAAAGACTTAGAAAGTTGATAATTGTGGGCAATGTTAGAAATGTCATGAGAAACAAGAATTATGTAAAAGAATTGATGTAAGTCATTGTTTCCAAGAGAAAGGGCGACAGGAGTGTAAAAAAGCGTTGTTTTTGGACGGCAATGAAGAAATGACTATGTTTTGCGATTTCTCCTGCTCAGAAAGACTTAGAAAGTTGATAATTGTGGGCAATGTTAGAAATGTCATGAGAAACAAGAATTATGTAAAAGAATTGATGTAAGTCATTGTTTCCAAGAGAAAGGGAGACAGGAGTGTAAAAAAGCGTTTTTTTTGGACGGCAATGAAGAAATGACTATGTTTTGCGATTTCTCCTGCTCAGAAAGACTTAGAAAGTTGATAATTGTGGGCAATGTTAGAAATGTCATGAGAAACAAGAATTATGTAAAAGAATTGATGTAAGTCATTGTTTCCAAGAGAAAGGGAGACCGGAGTGTAAAAAAGCGTTGTTTTTGGACGGCAATGAAGAAATGACTGTTTTTTGATTTCTCTTGCTCAGAAAGACTTAGAAAGTTGATAATTGTGGGCAATGTTAGAAATGTCATGAGAAACAAGAATTATGTAAAAGAATTGATGTAAGTCATTGTTTCCAAGAGAAAGGGAGACCGGAGTGTAAAAAAGCGTTGTTTTTGGACGGCAATGAAGAAATGACTATGTTTTGCGATTTCTCCTGCTCAGAAAGACTTAGAAAGTTGATAATTGTGGGCAATGTTAGAAATGTCATGAGAAACAAGAATTATGTAAAAGAATTGATGTAAGTCATTGTTTCCAAGAGAAAGGGAGACAGGAGTGTAAAAAAGCTTTGTTTTTGGACGGCAATGAAGAAATGACTATGTTTTGCGATTTCTCCTGCTCAGAAAGACTTAGAAAGTTGATAATTGTGGGCAATGTTAGAAATGTCATGAGAAACAAGAATTATGTAAAAGAATTGATGTAAGTCATTGTTTCCAAGAGAAAGGGAGACCGGAGTGTAAAAAAGCGTTGTTTTTGGACGGCAATGAAGAAATGACTGTTTTGCGATTTCTCTTGCTCAGAAAGACTTAGAAAGTTGATAATTGTGGGCAATGTTAGAAATGTCATGAGAAACAAGAATTATGTAAAAGAATTGATGTAAGTCATTGTTTCCAAGAGAAAGGGAGACCGGAGTGTAAAAAAGCGTTGTTTTTGGACGGCAATGAAGAAATGACTATGTTTTGCGATTTCTCCTGCTCAGAAAGACTTAGAAAGTTGATAATTGTGGGCAATGTTAGAAATGTCATGAGAAACAAGAATTATGTAAAAGAATTGATGTAAGTCATTGTTTCCAAGAGAAAGGGAGACAGGAGTGTAAAAAAGCGTTGTTTTTGGACGGCAATGAAGAAATGACTATGTTTTGCGATTTCTCCTGCTCAGAAAGACTTAGAAAGTTGATAATTGTGGGCAATGTTAGAAATGTCATGAGAAACAAGAATTATGTAAAAGAATTGATGTAAGTCATTGTTTCCAAGAGAAAGGGAGACCGGAGTGTAAAAAAGCGTTGTTTTTGGACGGCAATGAAGAAATGACTGTTTTGCGATTTCTCCTGCTCAGAAAGACTTAGAAAGTTGATAATTGTGGGCAATGTTAGAAATTTCATGAGAAACAAGAATTATGTAAAAGAATTGATGTAAGTCATTGTTTCCAAGAGAAAGGGAGACCGGAGTGTAAAAAAGCGTTGTTTTTGGACGGCAATGAAGAAATGACTATGTTTTGCGATTTCTCCTGCTCAGAAAGACTTAGAAAGTTGATAATTGTGGGCAATGTTAGAAATGTCATGAGAAACAAGAATTATGTAAAAGAATTGATGTAAGTCATTGTTTCCAAGAGAAAGGGAGACAGGAGTGTAAAAAAGCGTTGCTTTTGGACGGCAATGAAGAAATGACTGTTTTGCGATTTCTCCTGCTCAGAAAGACTTAGAAAGTTGATAATTGTGGGCAATGTTAGAAATGTCATGAGAAACAAGAATTATGTAAAAGAATTGATGTAAGTCATTGTTTCCAAGAGAAAGGGAGACCGGAGTGTAAAAAAGCGTTGTTTTTGGACGGCAATGAAGAAATGACTATGTTTTGCGATTTCTCCTGCTCAGAAAGACTTAGAAAGTTGATAATTGTGGGCAATGTTAGAAATGTCATGAGAAACAAGAATTATGTAAAAGAATTGATGTAAGTCATTGTTTCCAAGAGAAAGGGAGACCGGAGTGTAAAAAAACGTTGTTTTTGGACGGCAATGAAGAAATGACTATGTTTTGCGATTTCTCCTGCTCAGAAAGACTTAGAAAGTTGATAATTGTGGGCAATGTTAGAAATGTCATGAGAAACAAGAATTATGTAAAAGAATTGATGTAAGTCATTGTTTCCAAGAGAAAGGGAGACAGGAGTGTAAAAAAGCGTTGTTTTTGGACGGCAATGAAGAAATGACTATGTTTTGCGATTTCTCCTGCTCAGAAAGACTTAGAAAGTTGATAATTGTGGGCAATGTTAGAAATGTCATGAGAAACAAGAATTATGTAAAAGAATTGATGTAAGTCATTGTTTCCAAGAGAAAGGGAGACCGGAGTGTAAAAAAGCGTTGTTTTTGGACGGCAATGAAGAACTGACTGTTTTGCGATTTCTCTTGCTCAGAAAGACTTAGAAAGTTGATAATTGTGGGCAATGTTAGAAATGTCATGAGAAACAAGAATTATGTAAAAGAATTGATGTAAGTCATTGTTTCCAAGAGAAAGGGAGACCGGAGTGTAAAAAAGCGTTGTTTTTGGACGGCAATGAAGAAATGACTGTTTTGCGATTTCTCTTGCTCAGAAAGACTTAGAAAGTTGATAATTGTGGGCAATGTTAGAAATGTCATGAGAAACAAGAATTATGTAAAAGAATTGATGTAAGTCATTGTTTCCAAGAGAAAGGGAGACCGGAGTGTAAAAAAGCGTTGTTTTTGGACGGCAATGAAGAAATGACTATGTTTTGCAATTTCTCCTGCTCAGAAAGACTTAGAAAGTTGATAATTGTGGGCAATGTTAGAAATGTCATGAGAAACAAGAATTATGTAAAAGAATTGATGTAAGTCATTGTTTCCAAGAGAAAGGGAGACAGGAGTGTAAAAAAGCGTTGTTTTTGGACGGCAATGAAGAAATGACTATGTTTTGCGATTTCTCCTGCTCAGAAAGACTTAGAAAGTAGATAATTGTGGGAAATGTTAGAAATGTCATGAGAAACAAGAATTATGTAAAAGAATTGATGTAAGTCATTGTTTCCAAGAGAAAGGGAGACCGGAGTGTAAAAAAGCGTTGTTTTTGGACGGCAATGAAGAAATGACTGTTTTGCGATTTCTCTTGCTCAGAAAGACTTAGAAAGTTGATAATTGTGGGCAATGTTAGAAATGTCATGAGAAACAAGAATTATGTAAAAGAATTGATGTAAGTCATTGTTTCCAAGAGAAAGGGAGACCGGAGTGTAAAAAAGCGTTGTTTTTGGACGGCAATGAAGAAATGACTATGTTTTGCGATTTCTCCTGCTCAGAAAGACTTAGAAAGTTGATAATTGTGGGCAATGTTAGAAATGTCATGAGAAACAAGAATTATGTAAAAGAATTGATGTAAGTCATTGTTTCCAAGAGAAAGGGAGACAGGAGTGTAAAAAAGCGTTGTTTTTGGACAGCAATGAAGAAATGACTATGTTTTGCGATTTCTCCTGCTCAGAAAGACTTAGAAAGTTGATAATTGTGGGCAATGTTAGAAATGTCATGAGAAACAAGAATTATGTAAAAGAATTGATGTAAGTCATTGTTTCCAAGAGAAAGGGAGACCGGAGTGTAAAAAAGCGTTGTTTTTGGACGGCAATGAAGAAATGACTGTTTTGCGATTTCTCTTGCTCAGAAAGACTTAGAAAGTTGATAATTGTGGGCAATGTTAGAAATGTCATTTGAAACAAGAATTATGTAAAAGAATTGATGTAAGTCATTGTTTCCAAGAGAAAGGGAGACAGGAGTGTAAAAAAGCGTTGTTTTTGGACGGCAATGAAGAAATGACTATGTTTTGCGATTTCTCCTGCTCAGAAAGACTTAGAAAGTTGATAATTGTGGGCAATGTTAGAAATGTCATGAGAAACAAGAATTATGTAAAAGAATTGATGTAAGTCATTGTTTCCAAGAGAAAGGGAGACAGGAGTGTAAAAAAGCGTTGTTTTTGGACGGCAATGAAGAAATGACTATGTTTTGCGATTTCTCCTGCTCAGAAAGACTTAGAAAGTTGATAATTGTGGGCAATGTTAGAAATGTCATGAGAAACAAGAATTATGTAAAAGAATTGATGTAAGTCATTGTTTCCAAGAGAAAGGGAGACCGGAGTGTAAAAAAGCGTTGTTTTTGGACGGCAATGAAGAAATGACTGTTTTGCGATTTCTCTTGCTCAGAAAGACTTAGAAAGTTGATAATTGTGGGCAATGTTAGAAATGTCATGAGAAACAAGAATTATGTAAAAGAATTGATGTAAGTCATTGTTTTCAAGAGAAAGGGAGACCGGAGTGTAAAAAAGCGTTGTTTTTGGACGGCAATGAAGAAATGACTGTTTTGCGATTCTCTTGCTCAGAAAGACTTAGAAAGTTGATAATTGTGGGCAATGTTAGAAATGTCATGAGAAACAAGAATTATGTAAAAGGATTGATGTAAGTCATTGTTTCCAAGAGAAAGGGAGACAGGAGTGTAAAAAAGCGTTGTTTTTGGACGGCAATGAAGAAATGACTATGTTTTGCGATTTCTCCTGCTCAGAAAGACTTAGAAAGTTGATAATTGTGGGCAATGTTAGAAATGTCATGAGAAACAAGAATTATGTAAAAGAATTGATGTAAGTCATTGTTTCCAAGAGAAAGGGAGACCGGAGTGTAAAAAAGCGTTGTTTTTGGACGGCAATGAAGAAATGACTGTTTTGCGATTTCTCTTGCTCAGAAAGACTTAGAAAGTTGATAATTGTGGGCAATGTTAGAAATGTCATGAGAAACAAGAATTATGTAAAAGAATTGATGTAAGTCATTGTTTCCAAGAGAAAGGGAGACCGGAGTGTAAAAAAGCGTTGTTTTTGGACGGCAATGAAGAAATGACTGTTTTGCGATTTCTCTTGCTCAGAAAGACTTAGAAAGTTGATAATTGTGGGCAATGTTAGAAATGTCATGAGAAACAAGAATTATGTAAAAGAATTGATGTAAGTCATTGTTTCCAAGAGAAAGGGAGACCGGAGTGTAAAAAAGCGTTGTTTTTGGACGGCAATGAAGAAATGACTATGTTTTGCGATTTCTCCTGCTCAGAAAGACTTAGAAAGTTGATAATTGTGGGCAATGTTAGAAATGTCATGAGAAACAAGAATTATGTAAAAGAATTGATGTAAGTCATTGTTTCCAAGAGAAAGGGAGACAGGAGTGTAAAAAAGCGTTGTTTTTGGACGGCAATGAAGAAATGACTATGTTTTGCGATTTCTCCTGCTCAGAAAGACTTAGAAAGTAGATAATTGTGGGAAATGTTAGAAATGTCATGAGAAACAAGAATTATGTAAAAGAATTGATGTAAGTCATTGTTTCCAAGAGAAAGGGAGACCGGAGTGTAAAAAAGCGTTGTTTTTGGACGGCAATGAAGAAATGACTGTTTTGCGATTTCTCTTGCTCAGAAAGACTTAGAAAGTTGATAATTGTGGGCAATGTTAGAAATGTCATGAGAAACAAGAATTATGTAAAAGAATTGATGTAAGTCATTGTTTCCAAGAGAAAGGGAGACCGGAGTGTAAAAAAGCGTTGTTTTTGGACGGCAATGAAGAAATGACTATGTTTTGCGATTTCTCCTGCTCAGAAAGACTTAGAAAGTTGATAATTGTGGGCAATGTTAGAAATGTCATGAGAAACAAGAATTATGTAAAAGAATTGATGTAAGTCATTGTTTCCAAGAGAAAGGGAGACAGGAGTGTAAAAAAGCGTTGTTTTTGGACAGCAATGAAGAAATGACTATGTTTTGCGATTTCTCCTGCTCAGAAAGACTTAGAAAGTTGATAATTGTGGGCAATGTTAGAAATGTCATGAGAAACAAGAATTATGTAAAAGAATTGATGTAAGTCATTGTTTCCAAGAGAAAGGGAGATCGGAGTGTAAAAAAGCGTTGTTTTTGGACGGCAATGAAGAAATGACTGTTTTGCGATTTCTCTTGCTCAGAAAGACTTAGAAAGTTGATAATTGTGGGCAATGTTAGAAATGTCATTTGAAACAAGAATTATGTAAAAGAATTGATGTAAGTCATTGTTTCCAAGAGAAAGGGAGACAGGAGTGTAAAAAAGCGTTGTTTTTGGACGGCAATGAAGAAATGACTATGTTTTGCGATTTCTCCTGCTCAGAAAGACTTAGAAAGTTGATAATTGTGGGCAATGTTAGAAATGTCATGAGAAACAAGAATTATGTAAAAGAATTGATGTAAGTCATTGTTTCCAAGAGAAAGGGAGACAGGAGTGTAAAAAAGCGTTGTTTTTGGACAGCAATGAAGAAATGACTATGTTTTGCGATTTCTCCTGCTCAGAAAGACTTAGAAAGTTGATAATTGTGGGCAATGTTAGAAATGTCATGAGAAACAAGAATTATGTAAAAGAATTGATGTAAGTCATTGTTTCCAAGAGAAAGGGAGACCGGAGTGTAAAAAAGCGTTGTTTTTGGACGGCAATGAAGAAATGACTATGTTTTGCGATTTCTCCTGCTCAGAAAGACTTAGAAAGTTGATAATTGTGGGCAATGTTAGAAATGTCATGAGAAACAAGAATTATGTAAAAGAATTGATGTAAGTCATTGTTTCCAAGAGAAAGGGAGACAGGAGTGTAAAAAAGCGTTGTTTTTGGACGGCAATGAAGAAATGACTATGTTTTGCGATTTCTCCTGCTCAGAAAGACTTAGAAAGTTGATAATTGTGGGCAATGTTAGAAATGTCATGAGAAACAAGAATTATGTAAAAGAATTGATGTAAGTCATTGTTTCCAAGAGAAAGGGAGACCGGAGTGTAAAAAAGCGTTGTTTTTGGACGGCAATGAAGAAATGACTGTTTTGCGATTTCTCTTGCTCAGAAAGACTTAGAAAGTTGATAATTGTGGGCAATGTTAGAAATGTCATGAGAAACAAGAATTATGTAAAAGAATTGATGTAAGTCATTGTTTTAAAGAGAAAGGGAGACCGGAGTGTAAAAAAGCGTTGTTTTTGGACGGCAATGAAGAAATGACTGTTTTGCGATTTCTCTTGCTCAGAAAGACTTAGAAAGTTGATAATTGTGGGCAATGTTAGAAATGTCATGAGAAACAAGAATTATGTAAAAGGATTGATGTAAATCATTGTTTCTAAGAGAAAGTGAGACAGGAATGCAAAAAAGCGTTGTTTTTGTACGGCAATGAAGAAATGACTATGTTTTGCGATTTCTCCTGTTTAGAAAGACTTAGAAAGTTGATAATTGTGGGGAATGTTAGAAATGTCATGAGCAACAAGAATTATGTAAAAGGATTGATGTAAATCATTGTTTCTAAGAGAAAGTGAGACAGGAATGCAAAAAGCGTTGTTTTTGTACGGCAATGAAGAAATGACTATGTTTTGCGATTTCTCCTACTCAGAAAGACTTAGAAAGTTGATAATTGTGGGCAATGTTAGAAATGTCATGAGAAACAAGAATTATGTAAAAGGATTGATGTAAATCATTGTTTCTAAGAGAAAGTGAGACAGGAATGCAAAAAAGCGTTGTTTTTGTACGGCAATGAAGAAATGACTATGTTTTGCGATTTCTCCTGCTCAGAAAGACTTAGAAAGTAGATAATTGTGGGAAATGTTAGAAATGTCATGAGAAACAAGAATTATGTAAAAGAATTGATGTAAGTCATTGTTTCCAAGAGAAAGGGAGACCGGAGTGTAAAAAAGCGTTGTTTTTGGACGGCAATGAAGAAATGACTGTTTTGCGATTTCTCTTGCTCAGAAAGACTTAGAAAGAGGATAATTGTGGGCAATGTTAGAAATGTCATGAGAAACAAGAATTATGTAAAAGAATTGATGTAAGTCATTGTTTCCAAGAGAAAGGGAGACAGGAGTGTAAAAAAGCGTTGCTTTTGGACGGCAATGAAGAAATGACTGTTTTGCGATTTCTCCTGCTCAGAAAGACTTAGAAAGTTGATAATTGTGGGCAATGTTAGAAATGTCATGAGAAACAAGAATTATGTAAAAGAATTGATGTAAGTCATTGTTTCCAAGAGAAAGGGAGACAGGAGTGTAAAAAAGCGTTGTTTTTGGACGGCAATGAAGAAATGACTATGTTTTGCGATTTCTCCTGCTCAGAAAGACTTAGAAAGTTGATAATTGTGGGCAATGTTAGAAATGTCATGAGAAACAAGAATTATGTAAAAGAATTGATGTAAGTCATTGTTTCCAAGAGAAAGGGAGACCGGAGTGTAAAAAAGCGTTGTTTTTGGACGGCAATGAAGAAATGACTATGTTTTGCGATTTCTCCTGCTCAGAAAGACTTAGAAAGTTGATAATTGTGGGCAATGTTAGAAATGTCATGAGAAACAAGAATTATGTAAAAGAATTGATGTAAGTCATTGTTTCCAAGAGAAAGGGAGACCGGAGTGTAAAAAAACGTTGTTTTTGGACGGCAATGAAGAAATGACTATGTTTTGGGATTTCTCCTGCTCAGAAAGACTTAGAAAGTTGATAATTGTGGGCAATGTTAGAAATGTCATGAGAAACAAGAATTATGTAAAAGAATTGATGTAAGTCATTGTTTCCAAGAGAAAGGGAGACAGGAGTGTAAAAAAGCGTTGTTTTTGGACGGCAATGAAGAAATGACTATGTTTTGCTATTTCTCCTGCTCAGAAAGACTTAGAAAGTTGATAATTGTGGGCAATGTTAGAAATGTCATGAGAAACAAGAATTATGTAAAAGAATTGATGTAAGTCATTGTTTCCAAGAGAAAGGGAGACCGGAGTGTAAAAAAGCGTTGTTTTTGGACGGCAATGAAGAAATGACTGTTTTGCGATTTCTCTTGCTCAGAAAGACTTAGAAAGTTGATAATTGTGGGCAATGTTAGAAATGTCATGAGAAACAAGAATTATGTAAAAGAATTGATGTAAGTAATTGTTTCCAAGAGAAAGGGAGACCGGAGTGTAAAAAAGCGTTGTTTTTGGACGGCAATGAAGAAATGACTGTTTTGCGATTTCTCTTGCTCAGAAAGACTTAGAAAGTTGATAATTGTGGGCAATGTTAGAAATGTCATGAGAAACAAGAATTATGTAAAAGAATTGATGTAAGTCATTGTTTCCAAGAGAAAGGGAGACCGGAGTGTAAAAAAGCGTTGTTTTTGGACGGCAATGAAGAAATGACTATGTTTTGCGATTTCTCCTGCTCAGAAAGACTTAGAAAGTTGATAATTGTGGGCAATGTTAGAAATGTCATGAGAAACAAGAATTATGTAAAAGAATTGATGTAAGTCATTGTTTCCAAGAGAAAGGGAGACAGGAGTGTAAAAAAGCGTTGTTTTTGGACGGCAATGAAGAAATGACTATGTTTTGCGATTTCTCCTGCTCAGAAAGACTTAGAAAGTAGATAATTGTGGGAAATGTTAGAAATGTCATGAGAAACAAGAATTATGTAAAAGAATTGATGTAAGTCATTGTTTCCAAGAGAAAGGGAGACCGGAGTGTAAAAAAGCGTTGTTTTTGGACGGCAATGAAGAAATGACTGTTTTGCGATTTCTCTTGCTCAGAAAGACTTAGAAAGTTGATAATTGTGGGCAATGTTAGAAATGTCATGAGAAACAAGAATTATGTAAAAGAATTGATGTAAGTCATTGTTTCCAAGAGAAAGGGAGACCGGAGTGTAAAAAAGCGTTGTTTTTGGACGGCAATGAAGAAATGACTATGTTTTGCGATTTCTCCTGCTCAGAAAGACTTAGAAAGTTGATAATTGTGGGCAATGTTAGAAATGTCATGAGAAACAAGAATTATGTAAAAGAATTGATGTAAGTCATTGTTTCCAAGAGAAAGGGAGACAGGAGTGTAAAAAAGCGTTGTTTTTGGACAGCAATGAAGAAATGACTATGTTTTGCGATTTCTCCTGCTCAGAAAGACTTAGAAAGTTGATAATTGTGGGCAATGTTAGAAATGTCATGAGAAACAAGAATTATGTAAAAGAATTGATGTAAGTCATTGTTTCCAAGAGAAAGGGAGACCGGAGTGTAAAAAAGCGTTGTTTTTGGACGGCAATGAAGAAATGACTGTTTTGCGATTTCTCTTGCTCAGAAAGACTTAGAAAGTTGATAATTGTGGGCAATGTTAGAAATGTCATTTGAAACAAGAATTATGTAAAAGAATTGATGTAAGTCATTGTTTCCAAGAGAAAGGGAGACAGGAGTGTAAAAAAGCGTTGTTTTTGGACGGCAATGAAGAAATGACTATGTTTTGCGATTTCTCCTGCTCAGAAAGACTTAGAAAGTTGATAATTGTGGGCAATGTTAGAAATGTCATGAGAAACAAGAATTATGTAAAAGAATTGATGTAAGTCATTGTTTCCAAGAGAAAGGGAGACCGGAGTGTAAAAAAGCGTTGTTTTTGGACGGCAATGAAGAAATGACTGTTTTGCGATTTCTCTTGCTCAGAAAGACTTAGAAAGTTGATAATTGTGGGGAATGTTAGAAATGTCATGAGCAACAAGAATTATGTAAAAGGATTGATGTAAATCATTGTTTCTAAGAGAAAGTGAGACAGGAATGCAAAAAGCGTTGTTTTTGTACGGCAATGAAGAAATAACTATGTTTTGCGATTTCTCCTACTCAGAAAGACTTAGAAAGTTGATAATTGTGGGCAATGTTAGAAATGTCATGAGAAACAAGAATTATGTAAAAGAATTGATGTAAGTCATTGTTTCCAAGAGAAAGGGAGACAGGAGTGTAAAAAAGCGTTGTTTTTGGACGGCAATGAAGAAATGACTATGTTTTGCGATTTCTCCTGCTCAGAAAGACTTAGAAAGTTGATAATTGTGGGCAATGTTAGAAATGTCATGAGAAACAAGAATTATGTAAAAGAATTGATGTAAGTCATTGTTTCCAAGAGAAAGGGAGACCGGAGTGTAAAAAAGCGTTGTTTTTAGACGGCAATGAAGAAATGACTGTTTTGCGATTTCTCTTGCTCAGAAAGACTTAGAAAGTTGATAATTGTGGGCAATGTTAGAAATGTCATGAGAAACAAGAATTATGTAAAAGAATTGATGTAAGTCATTGTTTTCAAGAGAAAGGGAGACCGGAGTGTAAAAAAGCGTTGTTTTTGGACGGCAATGAAGAAATGACTGTTTTGCGATTTCTCTTGCTCAGAAAGACTTAGAAAGTTGATAATTGTGGGCAATGTTAGAAATGTCATGAGAAACAAGAATTATGTAAAAGGATTGATGTAAATCATTGTTTCTAAGAGAAAGTGAGACAGGAATGCAAAAAAGCGTTGTTTTTGTACGGCAATGAAGAAATGACTATGTTTTGCGATTTCTCCTGTTTAGAAAGACTTAGAAAGTTGATAATTGTGGGGAATGTTAGAAATGTCATGAGCAACAAGAATTATGTAAAAGGATTGATGTAAATCATTGTTTCTAAGAGAAAGTGAGACAGGAATGCAAAAAGCGTTGTTTTTGTACGGCAATGAAGAAATGACTATGTTTTGCGATTTCTCCTGCTCAGAAAGACTTAGAAAGTAGATAATTGTGGGAAATGTTAGAAATGTCATGAGAAACAAGAATTATGTAAAAGAATTGATGTAAGTCATTGTTTCCAAGAGAAAGGGAGACCGGAGTGTAAAAAAGCGTTGTTTTTGGACGGCAATGAAGAAATGACTGTTTTGCGATTTCTCTTGCTCAGAAAGACTTAGAAAGTTGATAATTGTGGGCAATGTTAGAAATGTCATGAGAAACAAGAATTATGTAAAAGAATTGATGTAAGTAATTGTTTCCAAGAGAAAGGGAGACCGGAGTGTAAAAAAGCGTTGTTTTTGGACGGCAATGAAGAAATGACTGTTTTGCGATTTCTCTTGCTCAGAAAGACTTAGAAAGTTGATAATTGTGGGCAATGTTAGAAATGTCATGAGAAACAAGAATTATGTAAAAGAATTGATGTAAGTCATTGTTTCCAAGAGAAAGGGAGACCGGAGTGTAAAAAAGCGTTGTTTTTGGACGGCAATGAAGAAATGACTATGTTTTGCGATTTCTCCTGCTCAGAAAGACTTAGAAAGTTGATAATTGTGGGCAATGTTAGAAATGTCATGAGAAACAAGAATTATGTAAAAGAATTGATGTAAGTCATTGTTTCCAAGAGAAAGGGAGACAGGAGTGTAAAAAAGCGTTGTTTTTGGACGGCAATGAAGAAATGACTATGTTTTGCGATTTCTCCTGCTCAGAAAGACTTAGAAAGTAGATAATTGTGGGAAATGTTAGAAATGTCATGAGAAACAAGAATTATGTAAAAGAATTGATGTAAGTCATTGTTTCCAAGAGAAAGGGAGACCGGAGTGTAAAAAAGCGTTGTTTTTGGACGGCAATGAAGAAATGACTGTTTTGCGATTTCTCTTGCTCAGAAAGACTTAGAAAGTTGATAATTGTGGGCAATGTTAGAAATGTCATGAGAAACAAGAATTATGTAAAAGAATTGATGTAAGTCATTGTTTCCAAGAGAAAGGGAGACCGGAGTGTAAAAAAGCGTTGTTTTTGGACGGCAATGAAGAAATGACTATGTTTTGCGATTTCTCCTGCTCAGAAAGACTTAGAAAGTTGATAATTGTGGGCAATGTTAGAAATGTCATGAGAAACAAGAATTATGTAAAAGAATTGATGTAAGTCATTGTTTCCAAGAGAAAGGGAGACAGGAGTGTAAAAAAGCGTTGTTTTTGGACAGCAATGAAGAAATGACTGTTTTGCGATTTCTCTTGCTCAGAAAGACTTAGAAAGTTGATAATTGTGGGCAATGTTAGAAATGTCATGAGAAACAAGAATTATGTAAAAGAATTGATGTAAGTAATTGTTTCCAAGAGAAAGGGAGACCGGAGTGTAAAAAAGCGTTGTTTTTGGACGGCAATGAAGAAATGACTATGTTTTGCGATTTCTCCTGCTCAGAAAGACTTAGAAAGTTGATAATTGTGGGCAATGTTAGAAATGTCATGAGAAACAAGAATTATGTAAAAGAATTGATGTAAGTCATTGTTTCCAAGAGAAAGGGAGACCGGAGTGTAAAAAAGCGTTGTTTTTGGACGGCAATGAAGAAATGACTATGTTTTGCGATTTCTCCTGCTCAGAAAGACTTAGAAAGTTGATAATTGTGGGCAATGTTAGAAATGTCATGAGAAACAAGAATTATGTAAAAGAATTGATGTAAGTCATTGTTTCCAAGAGAAAGGGAGACAGGAGTGTAAAAAAGCGTTGTTTTTGGACGGCAATGAAGAAATGACTATGTTTTGCGATTTCTCCTGCTCAGAAAGACTTAGAAAGTAGATAATTGTGGGAAATGTTAGAAATGTCATGAGAAACAAGAATTATGTAAAAGAATTGATGTAAGTCATTGTTTCCAAGAGAAAGGGAGACCGGAGTGTAAAAAAGCGTTGTTTTTGGACGGCAATGAAGAAATGACTGTTTTGCGATTTCTCTTGCTCAGAAAGACTTAGAAAGTTGATAATTGTGGGCAATGTTAGAAATGTCATGAGAAACAAGAATTATGTAAAAGAATTGATGTAAGTCATTGTTTCCAAGAGAAAGGGAGACCGGAGTGTAAAAAAGCGTTGTTTTTGGACGGCAATGAAGAAATGACTATGTTTTGCGATTTCTCCTGCTCAGAAAGACTTAGAAAGTTGATAATTGTGGGCAATGTTAGAAATGTCATGAGAAACAAGAATTATGTAAAAGAATTGATGTAAGTCATTGTTTCCAAGAGAAAGGGAGACAGGAGTGTAAAAAAGCGTTGTTTTTGGACAGCAATGAAGAAATGACTATGTTTTGCGATTTCTCCTGCTCAGAAAGACTTAGAAAGTTGATAATTGTGGGCAATGTTAGAAATGTCATGAGAAACAAGAATTATGTAAAAGAATTGATGTAAGTCATTGTTTCCAAGAGAAAGGGAGACCGGAGTGTAAAAAAGCGTTGTTTTTGGACGGCAATGAAGAAATGACTGTTTTGCGATTTCTCTTGCTCAGAAAGACTTAGAAAGTTGATAATTGTGGGCAATGTTAGAAATGTCATTTGAAACAAGAATTATGTAAAAGAATTGATGTAAGTCATTGTTTCCAAGAGAAAGGGAGACAGGAGTGTAAAAAAGCGTTGTTTTTGGACGGCAATGAAGAAATGACTATGTTTTGCGATTTCTCCTGCTCAGAAAGACTTAGAAAGTTGATAATTGTGGGCAATGTTAGAAATGTCATGAGAAACAAGAATTATGTAAAAGAATTGATGTAAGTCATTGTTTCCAAGAGAAAGGGAGACCGGAGTGTAAAAAAGCGTTGTTTTTGGACGGCAATGAAGAAATGACTGTTTTGCGATTTCTCTTGCTCAGAAAGACTTAGAAAGTTGATAATTGTGGGCAATGTTAGAAATGTCATGAGAAACAAGAATTATGTAAAAGAATTGATGTAAGTCATTGTTTTCAAGAGAAAGGGAGACCGGAGTGTAAAAAAGCGTTGTTTTTGGACGGCAATGAAGAAATGACTGTTTTGCGATTTCTCTTGCTCAGAAAGACTTAGAAAGTTGATAATTGTGGGCAATGTTAGAAATGTCATGAGAAACAAGAATTATGTAAAAGGATTGATGTAAATCATTGTTTCTAAGAGAAAGTGAGACAGGAATGCAAAAAAGCGTTGTTTTTGTACGGCAATGAAGAAATGACTATGTTTTGCGATTTCTCCTGTTTAGAAAGACTTAGAAAGTTGATAATTGTGGGGAATGTTAGAAATGTCATGAGCAACAAGAATTATGTAAAAGGATTGATGTAAATCATTGTTTCTAAGAGAAAGTGAGACAGGAATGCAAAAAGCGTTGTTTTTGCACGGCAATGAAGAAATGACTATGTTTTGCGATTTCTCCTACTCAGAAAGACTTAGAAAGTTGATAATTGTGGGCAATGTTAGAAATGTCATGAGAAACAAGAATTATGTAAAAGGATTGATGTAAATCATTGTTTCTAAGAGAAAGTGAGACAGGAATGCAAAAAAGCGTTGTTTTTGTACGGCAATGAAGAAATGACTATGTTTTGCGATTTCTCCTGCTCAGAAAGACTTAGAAAGTAGATAATTGTGGGAAATGTTAGAAATGTCATGAGAAACAAGAATTATGTAAAAGAATTGATGTAAGTCATTGTTTCCAAGAGAAAGGGAGACCGGAGTGTAAAAAA